>NW_010552464.1:52290-56133 GCF_000687285.1 Phaethon lepturus | reverse complement strand
GCAGGAATCTGTGCTGTTATGATCTGAGCATAGGCAACCACAGGAGGTCCCTCCTCAGAGGTTGCCCCCTTCACACTGAGCGCCCAAAGCTGTGCTTGCCGAGAAATGCCAGGTGAGGGGAGCACCAGGGAGCCCAGGGGACCAGGCAACACAAGGTACCTGCAGTGAGAAGGTCAGCTCCAGCTGAGTCTCCATCAGGCCGCCAGGTGGGAGGACATATTCATTTGATCTCAGGACTCGCTTTGAACCCTACAACAAGATTGGTAAACACACACAGCTAAGCTGGAGCGTCTTGGCCACAGACTCCACTGCACCATACACACAAGTCAATAGTGTTCACAGTCTACAAGAAAAGAGCCAGTGCCTTGACTCTGTCTTGTTCCACCTCACAGAGCCACCTTACACACACCAATCAACTCTTTGCCTGCAGTTTCTCCTGAGCTGCCAAAGGCCCCTTCTCCTTGCCCACCTGCCAGGAAGCACTTGCTCTTCCCAAGCCTGCTCTGCTTAAACTGGCTCCTTGCACCTGGACCTCACTGGACACCGTGGAGGAGGACACAGCCAGAGCCAGAGGGAGCCACGCATACAGCACCAGCAGGGAAAGGAAAGGGTCCCAACACACTGCCTAGCCAGGAAATGGACAGGTCCTGGAGCATATCTCTGCCCCCACAGCAGACAGACCCAGTGCAGACCCCTGCCCAAGCACAGTTGGCGGGATGGCTCTGCTGAGACGAAGGCAGGATGTCCCAGGGGAACAGGGGTACCTCCACTTGCCCAGCTTGTCTCTCAGAAAACTCCTCCTAGTCTTTTTCTCGGGCAACAGTCCTTATCTCTCCACATACACAAATGTTTTTTTTTGCCCCAGGAGGGCAGTAAGAGAGGTACTCTAACCACATGCCCACTCCAACTCTTCCCTTTACTTCTGTCCTATCTTTACTATCTCTACGACTTGTCTGCTGACAGAGACACTGAATGACTTGGGGGATGAAAAATGCTGTCTGCATGCACCAGGCTCTCTTGATCGCAAGGTGGCATGCCTGACAGACCGCCCCCAAAAGGCCCATGCCCACTGGCTGTGTCCCTGCAGGCTGTGGGACCAGCTCCAAGCATAAAATAGCCCATAGTGGTTCCTCACTCTCTCCTGCCTCCCTGTGAACGGGCCAGCAAGCTGAGACATTCATCTAGGGAGGCAACAGGATAGGCCAGTACACCTGTTCTTGCAAATCAGTTATCATAGAATCATAGAATACCAGGTTGGAAGGGACCTCAAGGATCATCTGGTCTAACCTTTCTTGGCAAAACCACAGTCTAGACAAGATGGCTCAGCACCCTGTCCAGCTGAATCTTTGTAGTGTCCAATGTTGGGGAATCCACCACTTCCCTGGGGAGATTATTCCAATGGTTTATTTTTCTCATTGTGAAAAAGTTTCCTCCTGTGTCCAGTCAGAATGTCGCCAGGAGTAACTTGCACACATTACCCCTCATCTTTTCCATGTGACTCCTTCTAAAAAGGGAGTATCCATATTCTTTGCAGACATCCTTTAAAATTGGAACATTGTGATAAGGTCTAAGCCTTCTTTTCTCAAGGCTGAACAAACGCAGTTCCCTCAGCCTTTCTTCCCAGCAGGCTTCCCAGTCCTTTGATGATCTTTGTGGCCTTTCTCTGGACTCTCTCCAGCCTGTCCACATGTTTTTTGTACAGTGGGGAACAAAACTTAACACAGTATTCCAGGTGTGGCCTGACAAGTGCTGAGTGGGATAATGACATCTTTATCTCTGCAGGTGATGCCCTTGTTGATGCAACCCAGCATCCTGCTGGCTTGCTTTGCCACAGCAGCACACTGTTTATTCATATTGAGCTTGTTGTCCACCAGTACCACCCAGGTCCCTTTCCACAGAGCTGGTCCCCAGCTGGGTAGATCCCAGCCTGTGCTGCGCTCCTGGATTATGTTTTCCAAGGTGCAAGACCTTACATTTGTCTTTGTTGAACTTCGTAAGTTTCTTGCTAGCCCACACTTCCAGCCTATCCAGGTCTTCCTGCAGGGTGGCTCTCCTTTCTGAAGTGTCCACTTCCCCACTCAGTTTGGTATCATTGGCAAACATCATCAGGGTACACAGTTGCTTCTGTGAGCACTCCTTAACTTAAACTGCGGGCTAGTGAGCAGATGGGTCAAAGCTAACCAAATAGGCACAGCAATCCAAAGGAACTGGGTGCCACCTCGTATGTTGCCACTTCCCAAGACCTCATTGCATCCCCACACCCTTCCCAGCTTGATCCTGACATGTCATGGCCAGCAGGATCCTAAGTTGGCCATGGCCAGTGACCCTTCAACAACTTAGACAAATCCTTAGATTTAGCTAAGGTTAGATGAAGTTAGAGCCCCCAGCTCTTCAGGTCCACTGCAAATGGGACAGCAGCCCCAGAAGTCATGACAGGAGCATGTAGGTGGCACTGTAAAGGAGACCACACCTACATCCCCTCTGCAATCAAAGAGAATGGCAATGGGCACAGCTGTGTTTCAGCCCCTAGTGAGCACCAAGGAAGCTTGCTGATGGGAACTTCAGCAGGGTCCAGTAAGCCTGGGTGGTGGTCATATAAGGCCTTTCTTGCACCTCCGTTGCTGGTGTTACCCATGCTAGCAAGGAAAAAAACCAAACAACCTATAGAGGGGAGGCAAGAAAGGCCTCCCCATTTTGCAGTGATGCAGCATTACAGTTCTCACTGATACTGGAGCAAAGACAAGCTCTAGCAAAACCCTCATTGGTTTTCAAGAGGCCCAGTCTGAGCTGCCTGCAACATTGCTCTTGGTAACTGTGCCAGGAGTGAGGCTTTCCTGTGAAAGGTCTTCCTAAAACTGAAAAGAAGAGGTGGAGCTCATCCCCTTCACCATCTGTGAGCCTTCCTGGCCAAGGATGCACTGACTCTTCCTTCCTGAATTCTTCTTTAATAAGAGATGATAGGTGGTCACTATGACAGTGACCATTTATTTCACCACATTTACCATGTGCTGTTTGTTGTAAAGGGATTATCCACTAAAGATTCCTTCTTTCATCAAACCACACATACTGGTGCAGTTATTCTTCTTGAAGATGCTATTTCTGGGGACAGAGTTACAGCAAAGGAATGATGAGGACAGCCTGGGTGGCACATCCAGTGAGTGAAGGTTTCATAAACATTGCTGTCCTGTGTGTTACTGTCTTTTATCATTACAGAAGTTACACACCCAGCTCCAGTCCTAGTCCCTGGCTCTCAGTGAAACGCCGGTGCACACCCATGTGACATTGTAAGGATTGGGACAAAAGCTCGTTCATTATCACAATGGAAGCAGAAGGGAGCAGCAGTGGAGATCAGAGACCCCTAAACAGCAGCACCCCTTTTTAGGTCTGGGACAATTCTTTACGTGTGCAATGACCTGGCAGGCTGCACCCTGGCTAAGCTCAAGCCCTAGGAGATACCTGGCCTGTGGGGTCACATGAAGAGAGAGATCATAATGTCTAAGCTCTGCCAGAGGGCCAGCTCCCAGGGCACCAAGGAGCATAGCACTTGGCACATGGGGTGGAAAAAGGGCTAGACATTGTACTGCAAATGTGTGAGGTACAGCCCACTCAGGTAAAGCCACTACCTAAAGTTCAAGTACAGCCTGCAAGGTATGCTAGGTTTCATGAAATGGATGGCACTCACATATCCAGTAGAAAACACCGATCACCTTCAGGAGCAAACCATGACCCAGCAGAAACTAGCATTGCTCCAATTAAACAGACTAGAAACAAGCACCTGGGGGCTACTACCCACCTATCAGCAACAGAGAGTTAAGAATAACTTGGGATTTCTAGTAAAGTTGA
>NW_010552464.1:6626-52259 GCF_000687285.1 Phaethon lepturus | reverse complement strand
TTCAGCAAAGGCAAAAGCGAAGTCCTTCCCTAGGATATCCTATAACTTTGCTGCCTGGTAAGAACCCCAGGCAGCAGGACAGGCTCTGCAGAAAGGGACAGGGGAAATCCTGGGGGGCATCAAGGTACCTCTACATCAGCAGCATGCTCAGTAGGGCAGCAGTGACACCAATCTCAACCTCAGCAAATGTGCAGGCAGAAAAAGGGATTCCTTCCCTCTATTCAGCACTGGTGATACCACAACTGGATTCCAGAGCCAGTTTGGGCTCCCCAGTACAAGACAGGCATTCACAGACTAGAGCAAGTCCAGCAGAAGATGTCAAGCCTGGTCAGGGGCTGGAGCACAGGACACACAAGAAGACGCTGAATGAGCTGGGTTTGTTCATCTGGAAAAAGAGAGTGTGAAGAGGTACTTTACTGCTGCCTACAGATACTTAGCAGGAGAGTGCAAAGAAGACAGAACTGAACTCCTCTCAGAGGTGCACAGGGGCAGAGTAAGAGGCAAATGAGGATGAGCTGGAACATGGGAAATTACCATTAGATGTTGGGATTATTTTTTTTTCTCTATGAGTGCAGTCAAACCTTGGGACAGGACACAGGAAGACTGAGGACTCTCCATCCCTTGAGAAATTCAAATCTCAAGTGGACATGGCCTTGAGCACCTGATGTAGCTCAGCTGTTCTGCAATTCAAGTAATGTCAGGCAAGACCAATTTCTCATCAGAATAGTTGAGTATCACCATCAGTACTACAGAAAAACTTAATATCAGACTGTTACAGTGAAGATCACAGATGACAAAGACTGTCAAGGAAGTGAAAAACAATAGGGAGAGGTTGAGGTCACAGATCTTCACTACCTAATAGACTGAGAACATACAGGAGCTTTTACTACTATACAGAGGTGTATGATCCCCAGGTCAGATTTGCAAGGTACAATCCCCAGTTTCAGGTATAAATCTGTCCTAAGAGGTCTTGTTTTAAACACAGGGTTGAGGCTAGGAGAGCATACCAAACCTGGAAAAGGAGAGAGAACTAACATAGTATGGGAGACCAGGCCAAGGCAGACAACAAAGCAGTACCCAGAATTCAAGCTAAAGGTGCACTATGGAAGAGAATAGCCCATTAAATATCATCAGCAAATTTATTTAGGGGGTAGCTGGGATTGCTCAGGCAGGAGTGGAAAATCCTACAAGTGGTTGCAAAAAGATTAGAAACAAAGCATGAAAGAGGTGTAGACAGAAAACTCTGCATGTACCTTCCATGCATAGCAAGGAGCAAAAAAACCAAGTTCCTGCAGCGAGCAGGGCCTGGACAGCAGGCAGGCCTGGCAAAGGCAAATGAGCTTCTGAGTCTGGCCTATTTTGTAGTACACATTCTGGTCTGCTGTGTAGGGGCTGCCAGCATCATCCCTCTACAGCAGCACCAAGGGTTGAACCTGAGTCACCAACCACATCCTGCAAGCAGCTGCGGGAGGATCTGCATCCCTCCCACAGCACCTGTCACATAAGCTGAAAGTTCTGGGAGTGCTGGGCCTTGTTTCCTGTTTTCTTTGTTTCCTCTATTCATGGCTAAAAACTGGGTGTTTCTGAATTATAGTAATTCAGAAGGAGAGGGAGCACCACATTTCCCTTCACACCATAGTCAGTTACGATGCCAAGACAGATATATCTGCACCTTTATGGAGCTGAGCCAGGCACATCTGAATCTCTTAATGCCATACTGAACAATACAGAGAATAAAATGCTCTATGACATCTCCAGTCTGCTAAAGCAAATAACAAGGGATAAAGGTTTAAAAACCACTCAAGTGATATAAGAGTAAGTCCCCTTTTTCACAGTAGTTCAGACTTTATCTCACTAGAAGCCAGTCAACATTAAATATTCAATCAATTCCGGGAAATGTGTATGCTCTGTAGACAATGAAAGCTCCCTCAGTCCTTTGACAGAGGTCTTTTCAGATGAAGGAGCAGATAACAGCACATGCCACACTTGGAAGCTGTCTTTTAAGACCAGAAGGGCATGATCACTGTGAGAATGAGATCGGACGCTCTAGACAGGCTTACGCTGTCCTTCTGGTCATGTACATTCATTGAGTGGACTGTCTTCAGCGCTGGGGTTGTTGTCTTGGTGCTAGCCCCACTCAGGTAGGGTCAGAGCTTTGCTTCCATGCAACCTGCCTTTTAGAGCAGCAACTTCCTGACAGGCAAATTCCTTAACCCAACAAAGCTACTACTGAAATGAGAAAATATAGCTCCCCTTTCCACTAGTCCCCAGCTGTCCTCTCGGGAACTTGCAGGTCCTCCACAAATTACATGCATTGACTGTTTCCATCCAAAAGATGGAGATGGCAACGCCTGCTGGGCAGCCTTCAAACAGCTTCTTGCTAGTGTGACTCATCTGTTACCTAGGAGAGGAGCAGGAGGGATGGATCCATCTGAGGCCATTCTGTAGGCAGGCTGCACTGAAGCTGCCTACAGCTTCCATCTGCCTTCCAGGAAGGCTCAGCAGTCCCCAACCCTGCTAAGGCGGCTGGTCAGGCAGGTGGAAGGAGCCTGGGGAGGCACACAAATACACCCTACTCCCACAATGAGTGTCGAGCCATGGGGTAATGTGACCACGCAGAGAGGAGGTGACCATGTTTAGATTAACACCCTGAATGCAGCCTCCATTCCCTGGCAGGGAAAGGAGCCCTGTAGTGAAGAGCCCTTGTGGCTTCAAACAGTCACTGCTGAGGCTTGTTAATTTATTTTGCCAACAGGATGCAAGGTTGGCCTGGGGCAGGGATGGGTGGGATCCGTTTGAAAGAGCTGGAGTCCCACTGTGCAGCCTCTTCCACAGTCTTGCATTTGCAGTATATGAGAGAGGGGGCAGCTGAGGACATACATGCTCAGCACATGGCAGCCCTAGCATAACGGGGCTGCATGGCATCCCAAGGTTCCCCAGTCCAGAGAAGCACGGACAGCTTGGGCTGACAGTGCAGGAGATAAAAGGAGTGAGGGACCAGCCTAGCCCTCCCAGCCACGTGGGATCCACAACCCCTAGCTGGCTTCCAGCCTCCCAGTCCTGTGCTGCTGGCACCTGTGGCCCAGCCTGGATTGCTCCCACATTTCCAGGGGCCAGGCAGCTCTCTCCTGCCCAGTTTTTTCCTTGCTAAAGCGTGCACCAAAGGGGCACAGGTCTCAGGGGTTCTGGGGCTGAAAGCCCAGTGCTTTCAAGCACTCCTGAATGGCACCATACACACAGTGAGGGAAAGGCCAGCAAAGTGGGACATTGACCAACAGTGTGTGGACCACAGCATCCTCCTGCTGTCTTCACTGCAGGCCCTGGGTTTCACACATTTCGCTTTCAGTTCCTTCTGTGATAGTGAATCAGGTCTGCCACGAAGGCAAATGCCAGCTTCCAGAGCTCCACTAATACCGCAGCTTCCAGCATTAATCCAGGATTTAAATCCTAATGTGTGCAGCACAAAGAGTTCCATGGCAGTGCAAAGCTGCTGAGCTCCTGCCCCACGGTGTTTTCAATGGGATCAGCAGCTTTTCTGCCAGCTGACAAGAATGAAGGAAGGACACCAGCACCCCATCTGGGTTAGGGGAGCTGTGGCAAGGATAGCATACTCAAGAGGCATCTTGCTTCCATGCTGTCCTTTGTCAGGCAGAAAGGATGTGCCTGCACCCACAGGGACCCATCTCTTCACCACCAGCTGCAGAGAGGGAGAGGGGAGGATCACACATACCAGGATGCAGCAACCCTCTCCCCTTGGTGAAAAAGATCCTCTCCCTTCTGCCTGGTTCCGAGTAGAGGCACCAGGCCTAGCAGGGATGCACAGAGAATGGGAGGGGACAGCAGAGGCAGCAGTGAGATCACACAGGGTGCAAATGTCAGAAGTCAGGCAGAGAGCTGCTGATCCCTTGCACCCTTCCCTTCCCACCCTTCGCTCCCCAGGAAGGGGATCTGGATGGAGGCCACTGCCAGAAACCACCCAGCGCTGAGGCTGTCTAAAGGGTCAGGAACAGTGGGGTAGGGGATGCCCCACACCTTGCAGCTTGGGAGGAGGGCTTTGGCTGAGGCAGGAGAAGGGAAGCAAGACGCACTCTGTCCCAGTGCAGAGGCCTAGCCAAATTCATCCCTGATACAAACGAGCACCAGGCAGCTTACTGCTGTCCCTGGGGCACCGTTCCCACCAGCCTGAGAGCCAAAATCTCCCCAAGGCTGCTAACTGAGACAGAAGCAAGGGGTTTGCACAAGACAAGGGACATGCAGACCAGCACTTCACAGAGACCACAAGGATGGGCTTGCTGCCATCAGGCAGCAGCAAGGAGAGGAGCCTACCTGAATCTTCACAGCGATAAGCACAGAGCTCAGCTCTTTGTCCAGCTCTTTCAGCACTGTGAGTTTCTTCAGGCGCAGACTGCAGAGCCTGTAAGACAGAGAGAATGGGACACATTCAGGCACCACCATCCCTGGGGCCCTGCCACATGGTATCCGGTGCTCGGAAGACAGGCTGGATGCTTGGCCCAGCTGCAGGCACAAGCTTGGCTGAGGAACACTGGCATTCACGCGCCACCGAGACAGCCCATTAGGGAAAAAAGGAAAGAAGGAAAATTAACAGAGCTAAAGCAGGCTTAAGGGATTAGCGTGCAACAGGAAGTCCAACAGCAGGCCATGTGGTAAAGAGAACCCTTCCCAAGTAGGGCTGTTGCCAGCTCTGCTTAAATCTACCTTGGCCACAGTGCTGTTTATTTATAAACCAAAGCACTTAAATCCACTCTTATCCTGGACTTAGTTAAGGCAAATGTTCCCATGCAGACATCACAACTCATCTCTTCTCTTGTGCAGTACCACACAGAGCTGACTTGGGAAGCTGGGAGGCAGCAGCCCTGCAGGAAGCCTTATACAGTACAGCCACACTAACAACCTTAAATCCTAGGGACTCAGCATGGTAAGTGGCACTTGCAGGAAAATGCCATGAAAGTGCCTGAGGCTGAGTGAGAAGAGCTACTTTTGCTGCTCGAAGGATTAGTCAGTGCCTGTGAGACAGCCAGACAACCTGACCTCCTGCCTAGGAGCCTGCAGCAGGACTCCCACAGAAACTACTTGTGAGGAACTATGTTTCAGGGAGCACAGGGGAGACATCTTTTTACAACAAGCAGCACTGGCACTCTCACATTTTGCAAACTAGCCCCTATGCTCCACACTCAATGTCTGCATTGCTGCAACCAGTGGTATCCAGGACTTTTGTAGATACCAGTATGCTGTACCTGAGATCTAGGCCACCCTTCCTGAAGAACAGATGGGCCACTATCAAATACCTTTCTGTCTGACACATTGTGCTCTCTGAGGGCCAAAGCTACTCCTCCCTGCCTTTTTTTTTTTTTTTAAGAAAAAAACCCAAAACTACCCTTGCTATGCTAATGTACAACAACAGTGTAGAACAGCTTAGAGGTGGAACAATACTGGAAAGGGAAGGACAGACAGCCATATTGCAAGGACAGGTTTAAGGCTTAGCAAGCACTTAACTCCTATGATGTACCTGCCCTCCCTGCTAGAATGATTTTAGCTTGTGCAGAAGGTTTGCTCGACTGTGACTGCAACCCTGCTGCTCTGTCCTTTGTGTTTGGATAGCAGGGCATAGTGGAGACCAGAAGTCAGGAAGCTGGGAGTGCAGGCAAGCTCTGCCCACCTCTTTGCCAGATAGCCTGAAATCCTTCAGCCAAAGCCCAGGGCTCTATAGCCCCTTGTACCCTGTGCACCCCAGCACTACAATCCGTGATCCCATCTCTGTCTGTCCTTCCCCTCTGAGTCTCTGCTTGTAGGAAGAGAGAAATCTTATCATCTAAGGCAGGCTTCTTGCTCCCCAGAAATACTTAGGCGAGGTTAGGAGTGAGGTGTGGGGAGTATGGCCAAAGGCAAGGTAGCCACCTCTAGGGCAGGGAGAGCAGGACTGAGTACTAGCCAGAAAGATGGGGTACAGCAACTACACCAGAGGTACTAAGGAAAAGCTTGCAAAGAGGCTAAGCTTAGCTAACACCATCACTAACCAGTGCTAACTTTGACTGTCCCTAGTCCCTAGACAAGCCACAGAGAGGAATGAGGCTTGTGTAAACCAAGGACAGAACATCTACTCAAATTTTCCATACAGCACTGATCTAGTCATTATAGTTAACTGCATGGAAAAGTTATCCCCAAAAGATTAAAACTTCTATAAAGACAACCAGTCTTAATTTGAGGATATTGAAATATTATAATTCTACCTGGTGGTTGTTCCTGCTGTAAAAACATGCTCCTTATCCAAACTCATCCACTCATCATTAGCTCTTCATGCTCCTCTCTGAGGCACTCAGGAGTCCTGTCAGTACCTGGTATTTTTTCTCAGGGAAGAGTACATGCATACTGATCAGCTCTGCCCAACTGGGCAGCTCTTTTATCTCTGATAAGGCACTTTAAAGATTCTTTCTTCTCTTTCTACCTCTCTCCAGTTTTCAAGATCTCTTTTACACAGTGTGAGATCCTGTACTCTGCCCCTGGTCCTTGCCATACCACATGTCAAAACCCAATACCCAAACCAGAGATGGTTACCCTCTTGCACCCTTTGCTTTTCCCCCACTGCAGCATTCCAAGATGTCACTAGCTCAGGTATAGCTTGTACCCTGCAACTCCAACTGCTTCTTAAAAAAGTGCTCTTTAAAATACTACCACCCTTCCCACAAGGATTAGCACACATGTTCTGGAGTCTAAATGTACTTATTTGCACAAGAGCAGACAGTTTTTAAAAGGGTGCTCCCTAGCAGCTTGGCTGTCCCTGATGACCCTCTTTTCATCTGTTACTTAACCAATCCTTGCATCACCCAGATTTGTGTCACCACTAGGTGTTTAGCGCCAGTACTGGACAGCAGTGGGTCTCACACTAATCCCTGCAGATCTCTACAGGACAGGATTTATCCACAGTGGTCAGAATGATATGCCTCTCTGAACACTTCAGTCAAATCCCATGGCGACTACCCCATGGTCTTGCCCAGAACTGATCACTGTGCGATCCCCCCAAGTCACTGAATGTTTTGGTAGCTAAGTTATAAATCTGGATCTACTTGCTCATATAATTAAACAGATAAGTAGCAACTGCTATTGAGCTGTGGAACTACTGCAAGGACTTCCTCCATATTGAGTTGTGGTGAACATGACTGTGTAACACTGATAGCAACAATGACTGACAGCAACAAGGAAAATGAGCTCCAAACAGGACAGACTGACAGCATCTTGGAACTCCAGTACTCCTACACTCCAGTACTGGTTGTTTACTGGTGAGAAGTACTCATCATTTCCTGGTATTATCTTCAAAAATGCTGCCTTCTTTCCATCACTAACTGGGATGGTCAGTCAGACAAAAAACCCCTTTCCTGATCATGGCATTTTAAACATGCAACAAAATAAAGCAGCTCCTACTTTTCACTCACTCCACTCTACCTCATTTTTGAACCTGGTACCAAGCAGGAGCATACACCCCACCACCGCTGCTGGCTGAGGAGGTAACAAACAGGAGTACGTGTATACATACACACATTCACACACCCATCACTGCCACCAGTCCCAGCTAAGATCATGGTAACAAAAAAGGAACACACACATACACACACAAACACATGCATCCCAACAGCACAACCTCTGGCTAAGGAGCATACATATGTGTGCACCAACACACATGCACACTGGCACACACTCTCACTCACCTTAGCTAAGCAAGCACTGACTTTCAAAGTTGGGATTCTGAACTGCAAGCAAGTAAATCGAAGAGAGGGTGCTGGGAGAAGAGGGAAAGGAGCAAAGCTAGGAACTCATCGAGTTAACTGTCTGATAGAATTAAAACCTCAAAGGTGAAATTTTCTAGAGTATGTTCTTAGACACTGAAGTCATACTTTGAAAACACCCCAAAGCATGATTCTAGATACATTTTTCCTTTTTTTTTTTTTCCCCACTCCAGGTTGCAGCTTCCCAGCTGTTTCCTGCCTCTCTAGTTAAATGATGAATTTGGAGTTTTTGCTCTGAAGTCTGATGAAACACTTATAACACTGTCACCAACCTGGCCTGTGAATTCATCTTGAAAAGCAAAGCTCCTATAACACATGCATTTTGTGAAATTCAGTGCCAGCAGCAAAGCACTGGCTCCAGCTGTTGTTTGCAAATTCATCCAACCTCCTGTCCCAACAGGTGACTGCTGCTCACAGATGACATACACAGCGACTAGTTTTACTGTTGCATTTCAAGGCCAATGTTTCAGTGAATGCCACACACCTCTAAAGCCTCTAATGCCAGAGGAATATAAACCAGGGGTACAGTTCCTACAGCTGGCAGAGAGGGAAAGAAAACAGGATGAAAATATATCTGTGCACAGTACAAGAAGAGCAGATTAGCGCCTGTGCTTTGCTGGTAAACCTGAGAGCAACTAGTAAAGAGAGGAAAACAATTCTGACCTACCTACAGCCTCAGCAAAAAGATTTGGGGGTACACCATACACAGTGGGGGAGCAGCAGCTTTAGAAGCATCCTGCAAAATTGGAGCTGCACAGCTACCCAAAACTTACCTAGAAACTGGCAAAGGTGCCTGGCAGAGAAGCAGCTTGAGTTCTGTCTAAACAAGGAACCTCAGACATCTCTTTCTGCACAGGACACAGGCATTGAGGAGGCAGAAGTGCCAAGGAGCACTTCTACTGGGATCATACATGGAAAGTGAAGGCTAGAGTGTAAAGTGAGGCAGCAAAGAGGGTTCTTTGAATGGTACATCTGGCCACTAACAGGATAGAAAACCTTAAATAGGTCTCACACTCCTTCTGAGCAGACACGGTACATTTTTTCTGCTGGCACCCTGGGCTGTTCAGTGCTTGGCTTACTGGCCACTGGTGAATGGCAGCTCATTCTCCGGGCAGGATTATTTTCCTGAACATTTGCACCGATTTCTTCAAGCAGCAGCTGCCAGGCTCTCTGGGTTCTGCCTGTAGCTCCCACGACACCTACAAATGTTAGAGCACATCCACCTTTGCCAACACTGGCCCTCTGTGTGTCCTTGTCCATACTACCACCCTTATTAGCTGCACAGTTGTGGGCTAAGCCTTCAATAGCAGCAGTTTAGCAGCTCCTCAATATTATTCCTGACTTTGACAGCTCAGAGATGTTCAGTGGGGCTCACAAGGTACGGGACACTCCTGCACCCTTGCTCAATTGCTGTGCAGCACCTATTTCCTGAAAAGCTTCCCACTAGAGGGCAGAAGGCAGCCAGCCAGGACCAGACACCCCGGGCGATGGGGATGCTCTGCAGCTCGCCCTGCAGACTGGCTAGTCTCATAAGAGCACTTTGTAAAAGCAGCTTTAACCCCTCTGATCAGAGGGGTGTCCAGTCCTACAGCTCACCTCAGATAGTGGTCAAAGCAGGTGCCAAGGGAAGAGCATACAAAGGGGGTGCAAGCAGTGAGATACTGCCCATAATGCACTCTCAGCCACAGCTTTCTCAAGTGAAGATACTCCCTAAGTGGTATGTATGCATAAAATACCACTGGTGCACGCAGAGGGGCAGAGAGACCTACTCCACTTTCAGAAACTAGTCCCTGTTGCCAGCAAACAGGAGTGATGATCTGGGACAGCAGCAGGTTCTTCATCAGGCTCTGCAGCTCAGGCATCAGGACAGGTAGGTGGGCCAATTACATGCTTTAAGATGAACCAAGATGAAAGCTGACATCAGCCTGCTTTGAGAGCCTCCACAAGGGAAACTGTGACAGAGCACTTAAGGCTTGCTAGCACACTCTTGCCTCTCTGGCCTCCAGCAACTGCAACTGCTGCAGCCTGGGAAAGGTAAGTAAAGCAAGCTGCACTGAAGTGGCGTACAGAGGCCAAAGGCCATGACAGCACCCTCCTGGTGTCCCCTAGGAAAGAGCTAGGGCCAGGGCCACCAAATGTCTGCTGTGTACCAGGTCCCCCAGCTGAGCTACGAAAGGTGGTGTGCAGCACAACAGCCCTGGTGCTGACCAGCAATCCTCTCCTTGCCATGAGAGAGGCATTTTGGCTTCCCAGAATCCTGGCTGACAGCAGCTTCTAGCAATAGCACACGTCTGCCCGGTTACTGGATCCAGAGCAGACTTCTGTTACTGCAAATTACAGTATGTTAGACTGATCCCAAAGGAAATGCCAGAGCATGAGGGACAGGAAGACAAAACTCCCCAGGTTGCTATGTCCCTTCATTTCCTGTAAAGCATTTCACAGTTTATGGCTCTGTCCTCCTTAGGAAATCTGGCGTGTTTTCCAATGTGATTATTCCTGGTCCCCTCCATCATCCCAACTCCTTCCAAGTGCCTCTAGACAAAGCAAACCCAAGTCCAAAGTTCAGACATTCCAGAGGACCAGCTGACACTCTTCTTCCTTTTGTCTCTGAGGTTATAACAGCAAAGGAACATAAAGCCTGTGCTGAGAATGAGTTCCTTCTGCCCACAGCAGCAAGTTGGCTGCAATATGCAGGAGGATAACAGAGGGCAAAGGCATGCTGGGAACAGCAGAGAATGACAGTGTTGGCAGGGTACACATTACCAAGAGCAAGATGGCATCCTCAGTCAAGACAAATGGGAGACAAAGGGAAGAAAACAGCATCCTGCAAGTTGATATGTCCACCTCCCCTTGTCTTCATGGCTGGCTGCTTGCAGCTGCCCAGAGTCTTCCTCACAGCCTTGCATCCTGGTTAGCACATGCCCCCTGGGATGGACATTCAAGACAGACTGCAGCCTCTTTTCAAAGAGGCCAGTGCAGCACATTAAATGGGATCTCAGCACCACTGTATTCAGTTGGAGCACCTCATTTTTCCTTTTTTCCTATTCTCACAGGAGAGAAAGCCCACCCCAACAGGCCCTGCTGTTCTCATCTGACTGGGCAGTTCATTCTTAACTGCATTAAACATCACTATCTCACTGTGTATGTACATTTATGAGGCATGCTCTTCTCTGATCAGCCCTTGGAAGAGTGCCTAACTATTTAATCTCTGGGCAGATAATCTCAGAACAGCTCTGTTTGGTCAACAACTTGCCCTTGAGCTTGCTGCACCCAGGTGCTCTATTGAACACACTCAGAAGCGGCTTTCCCACTGCAGGGACCATGCATGGGTCTGCCCAGGAGCTCTGACTGCCACCTGGAGGCCTCCTGGGAATAGACCGCTCTCGCATCACAAGCTCTTACCACTCCTCTGTGTTCAGATATATATTTCATAGTATTGCAATACCACTGAGACAGCACAGCCACTCACAACAGATGCACAGGAAAGAGCAGGTCACACACCAAAGAGATACAACAGTTAGGACAAGGCATAGCAGACATACCAGGCTGGGTCAAATGCACCTACAAGATAGGGGCTAAGAACATCAATAGATCATGTGCATGTCTCAGCCAGCAGCATTAGCTACTAGTGATCACCAGCAATAGCTATCAGAGCTGCTTGCTACCTGTGTGAAAGCAGTCAGGTGTGAGGAAGGATCAAGCACAGCCAAGTAATGGATTCACTGATTTTGTCGGGAAGACACAAGATTCACTCAGCATTACAGAAGAGATCTGTTGGATTTACCTAGGAGAATATAAAAATATTCTTTCTAAATACCTAACATGATGTGCAAAATCATTCCCAGAGCTTTCAAAACTGGTATTTGATAGCTGTAGCCAAACTGTAGCCAAAACTCTTCTTGGATCAGCTGCTGTTTCCTTCACAGGGTTTTAAGAGGTTATGCTTTTGAAACATCCTTGTTAGAAGAGATCAGCCAAGATGCATTTTTGAGTGTACATCAGGCCTAAACACAGGGAGTCACATGAGGAGAGGCAGATAGACCAGTGCTGTGCTCAGGGTGCATAGTACTTTTATTCACAAAAAGCTACACCTGCTACAGGCTTTGAGCTGCTGTTGTGCTGCCAAAACGTTAACATGCAGGCAGTGCACATGAAAGACAATCTGAACTACTCATAACATTGCATTTCTAATGAAAGAATGGCTGTTCGGGACAGGAGATAATGTTGAGATCCCTCTGCTTGTTTGCTGCCCATGGCATAGTGAGGAAGGGTAGGCTGTTCCAAGTGGGATGGCAATAAAGCAGAGGCATGAGGATGCATGGCTTCTTCAGTGCCATTGCAGAGGTATTCCAAATCAACACAGAGCAGGCCTGGCTGCAGTGGAAAAACAGGTCTCTCATAAATGCTTGGCCAAGGCCATACACAAAATCAGGGAGTATTCCCTGTTTTCCAGCATCCCCACCAAGCACAGACAGCAGTGACACTCTCAACCCAGCGAAGCTGCCCAGGATTCCCGCTGGTCAGGCCTTCAGCCAGCTGCTCCAGAGCACATGTGCTTTCCTTCTCGAGGCTGCAGAGCTGTCCTCTGAGGTTTAGACATGCCTCATCACATGGGCAAGTGTATGCCAGCATGTCTCCAAGCAAATTGCTTCTAAACGAGGCAAGTGTTGCTTTCTCAAACCAATGTAAATGCAATAGCGGAGGCAAGTAAAAAAAAAGCCTTTATGATGAAATGCTCCCTTCCTATTCCCAGGCAGATTTCTCTAAGCACAACACTTGCAGGCTCCACAGTGTCCTGGTTTTGGCTGGGATAGAGTTAATTTTCTTCCTAGTAGTTGGTATAGTGCTGTGTTTTGGATTTAGCATGAGAATAATGTTGATAACACACTGATGTTTTAGTTATTGCTAAGTAATGATTATGTTAGTCAAGGACTCAGGGAGGGGGCACAGCCAGGACAGCTGACCCAAACTGGCTAAAGGGGTATTCCATGCCATATGACATCATACTTGCTATATAAGCTGGGGGAGTTGGTCGGGTGCATTGCGGCTCAGGAACTGGCTGGGCATCAGCCAGCGTGTGGTGAGCAATTGTATTGTACATCACTTATTTTGTATATTCTTTTATCATTATTATTACTGTTGGTTTTGGTTTTGTTATTATTTTATCTTCCCTTGCTGTCCTATTAAACTGTCTTTATCTCAACCTACAAGTTCTACCTTTTTTTTCAATTCTCCTCCCCATTCCACCAGTGGGGGCAGGAGGAGTGAGCGAATGGCTTCATGGAGCTTAGTTGCCATCTGGGGTTAAACCATGACACATAGCTATGGACAGCTCCACGGTTTTGGACTCAGCAATACAGGCAGCCTTGAAAAGAAATGGACCACTCTGGCCTACTAGCTGTTTGTGTTGTGGGCTTGTGTCTAGGACACAAGTGCTTGCTGCTATGCTCATTTCCAGGATGGTTCAGTGTGGGACACTGTACACAGCAAAGAGAGAGCTAAACTCAATATGTAACCTGGCTGCCACCTCTTGACTGCTTCCTCCTGAGAAATGCCACCTCCTGACTCATCCCTGCTGTGGACTGAGAGATCTCACATGCTTTTCCAGCCTGGAGAGCAAATCACACACAAGACATGCATCCTTCCTACCCTGATCTCAGGGTTCATTCCTGCCAGCATGGCTAGTCCCACTGGGGGAGGAAAGAGCAGCTGCTACTGTGGCGCCAGGCCTACCCAGCATCACAAACTCCCAAGAAGGATTAGCGCTAGCGCTGCCTGCATATGCAGCCAGTACAGAACCTGGGCAACAGGAAACAAACCACTACAGCCTGTCAGCTTTGGCAGGGCTATTCCTGCCCCTCCTTCCTAGCAAGCCTTCTCTCTCTAGACAGAATTCAATACAGAGCTCTGCCCAGCAGAGTGTGTGAACTAGCAGGGACTGAACCTACCAGTACAGACAATTAAGGCAGGTACCACTGTTCACTGAGGCAAGCTATAGCGTTCTGCACATCAGCTTTCCTCTGGGCTGTTAAACAATTTCTTTCTGAGCCAAGCCACTCCAGGGAAGAGCTGCTCCATCTCTGATGGCCCTGGCACAACCTTAGACCCAGCACAGCTATCAGGCAGGCTGCTACTGTTTTATCACAGCTTTACGCTTGCCTGTAAAGCTGCACTAAATGCCTCCCTCAGTGCCTTGTGCTCAGGTCCACCTCTGCAACATCAGGCTCTCTGGGAGCAGGCATTGAGAAGCATGGACAGGCTGCCCTGCAAAAGTAGAGCAGCCTGAGCTCCAGTGGGAACAGAGGAAAGGCAGTTTTCCCTGGAGGACCTCTGTTTTCCCTCTGTTTTCCCTTTGTGGACCTCTGCTGTCTGCAGTCATTCATGCTCACTGGCACCACAAGATTTCCCAACAGGCTGCCACACTGCCCAGCAGGCACAGTCCCTGCTCTCAAAGGCAATGCAATTTGGGCTCAGCAGTGTCAGACAGTTAATCACAGACTGACAGGGCCCTGGGGCTAAGACGAAGCAGATGACACTCCATGCACCTGGAGCTGCTCACTTCCAGCTGCTGTCCCAGTGGAACAGGACATTCTTTCCAAGGATCACTGTGCTCATCCAGCATCTCAGCAAGCTGTAAGCAGAGACAGGAGCTATCAGGACAGACATTTTGTCTACCAAAAGGGTCCATGAAAAACTTAGTGTGCCTTGTCACGACATCCTGTATTACAGCCACACCAGGCACATGCAGCCATCCAAAGACACTCTGGCTAAGACAATTTGAATTCATAATATACATGAAAAATTCAACACCCTACCAACCACTTATTCTCATTAAAGCACATTTTTGTAGTGCTCACTGGAGCACCAGAGTGCCTATTGGAAAACTCAGGAAATGGAAGGACAGGTGTTTCATCATACAATCCTTCCCACCAACCTGTGGGAATCTGTGGCTTGAAGTGAAGGATTTCTTGCACGATAGGTGCACACAAGGCCACCTGGTGCAACAGAAGCACTCCTTTATACCCATTATCTGGGCATGTGTTGCACAAATCAAACCTGTATGTTCAGATGCAGTGTCCTTGTTTTCTTTCTAAGTACTCATACATATAAGAGTTTTATACAGGAGGTCATTAAACATTTCCGAAATGAGTCATCCCCAGCTCTTCTACACAACCTGTTAGAAAAACATATGCCAGTGCACATACCTTGGGACTGGCCCACAGGCAGCTCTGCACCAGCCAACTGAAGCAGAAGAGACAAAAATGTGGCTTTTTTGGTTCACTGATCAAACTGTAAAAGAAGGCTATAAAAGAAATAAGAGCTTGTTCAAGCCCAGAATACTAAAAAGTTTTGAAAACAGCCATGAGGGGACACCTCTGAATCTGACTATCTAAAATGGAAGAAGTGGTTAAGAAGGGCAGGCAGTAAGACTGCAAGTGACACTGAAATTCTAGCCAGTTACAGTTAAGAGAAGGACAAAAGTCAAGGGACAACAACATCAATGGAGCAAACTTAACTAAAGGCCCAGGATATGGACATACCAATAAGGTATCACTCAAAGGAAAAGCCTAATTCAGAACTATCTGGCAGTTCCAACAAATAGGGTCTGAAGGCATCAGACAACCCACCCTAATGCCCAAAGAGGGGCAGCACAGCAGCCTGGCTAGGTCACACTATCTTCAGCTCCCAGGGCCAAGAAGCAAGCATCTAAAAGATGAAGCCAAGTCAAATTATCAAAGGCATGAACAGCAATACGCAGAAACAAGAACAAAACACAAGCCCAGAGAAGCCAAGGCCCCCAAAACATTCATGATCTTGTTAGTAGCATGTTATATTCACTGGTGCTCAGTTTGCAGCTATAAATAGGCTAACAGTTCAAAGGAGAGGTGAATCCCTTCCCCGGGATAATCACATAAGGAGAAAAGGCAGAGGAAGCTGTCCCCCCAGGGAGGCAGGTACAAAAGGTACGGGGTCTTTTGTTAGCATGATTCTTTGGGTGCAATCGCCCTACTCTTCCCTCATGTAAGATATAAAAGATCGATCAGAGATTCTACATCAGAGCATCACCATTGCTCCTTATCATAAAAGGCAGATGGCAGGATCAGCTCAGATGTGGTGGAGGGGATGGACGCGCAGAGCCTGAGGTGACAGAAGACACAGGTCCACAATACCTGGAGACCCAGCAACTATCCTGAATCTGGGAAGCTGCATAGACAATCTGACATGCTCAGAGCACCTAGCCTCACAAACACAAGCTGTATCTCCAGCAGTGGCAGGGCCAGGGATGCCAAGCCCAACAGAGGCAGTCCTGCCTGCTACTGGGCAGGAGCTCAGAGCTGCTCTCTGGACCAACCTAACACAGGAGAAGCAGTTCCACCACTGTCACTGCAGCTATAGCATGCTTCCCCCCAACGCCTGCAATAGGGCAGCAACCCAGCATCTCCAGGATTCCCATATTCAGCCCAGTGTGTCCTACAGCAGATAAAAAAGCTAGGCCCCATCAGCTCGCCACCAACAAGTGCTCACAGCCAATGCAGCATGCCCCAGAGCCATGTCACAATACAGGGAAGTCCCCACCCAGTCTTAAGGACTGATGAACATCTCATCCACTGCAACCCTGGCAATGCTGTCTCGAGGAACCATTTTGCAGTATGACTGGGGCTGGCTCCAGTATTTCGTACACTGACACATTGAGGGAACAGGAGTACATTTGGTTCCGTCCACAAAAGCAAACACCACTGAGGTCCTCTGATGTCACCTACACTTAAAGATGCTTGTTTAAAGGGAATAACCAGTTGTGATGAGCAATTCCACACAGAACAATGTGGGTCTTTACAGAGCTGGAGTGCAGCCAACCCGGTTTGTACAAGGGGGAAAGACAGCACAGGAACTACACTAGCAACAGGGAGAATTAAAATAGGTTTGTACACTGAAAAAAGGAAGAAGGTCTGGAGGTCTCCCTTTCAAGATGTCAGCCATTGATGAAGGAGGCTTTTGCTTTAGAAAAGCTAAAGAGCATCGCTACTCAACCAGACAAGAAATCACTGCAGTGCTCTTGAGTCGAAAGGCAGAGGCACTTACTAGGGTCAACAACCAACTATTGCACTGCTTGCCAGAACTTCTGTCAACACCCATATGAGGCTGAACAGTGCAGTATCAAACTGCCGCAGTAGGTTCAGCTGCACCCATGGAATGCTATCTACAACTTGCTTCTACCCGATGAAGGGTACATGCCAAGTATGCACTGATTTAGGTTTTTTAACATGCACTAAAATTGCACTGGCAATTTTAAATACAGCTTTACAAGAATAATCCCTGCTTAAAATCAGCATGTAATTAGAGAAGCATGTACAGGTCAATTAAAATTGGACTCCAGTGAAGTTACTCCTGCCCTCTGCAAGAATATATACAACCCTGCCATCCTTCACATTGCAACAGCCAAAGCATGTGCAGCATGAGACCAAGGAATGTCTTAGCTGTGGGACAAAATTTATCTGCTTAGAAGCAACTAACTCTCCAGCACTGTCACAAGGCACAAGCTGATCTGATCATACACTGGTCAAAAGTGAATACTCTGCATGTAGAAATCAGCCTTGTTCAGTGCAGGGTTTTTGTAAGCTTTTTCTGAAACTTGTTTTGTTTCACCTGCACACAATCATATCTAATTATCCCATATATCCCAAGTGATCCAACTCACTTTCAGGGTCAAAGAGGCTTCTAGGCAGCATCCATCCATCCATGGTCTGTGTCATCAGAGGATACGAAAGGTGACAGCAAGGACAGGATGGGAACAAACAAACAGCACAATCAAAGGAAGGAAGAAGGTTCACATCAGAAGCAGAGGCAAGAGCATCTTGCAAGAGCTGGACCACCATAGGCAAAAACTGCCACTCCTGGGGAAGCCAAGAACAAATGGAATTCAGATAGCAAGTCCTGCAAGCACCTGCCCTTGAAAATCACCTCCCCAGGACCTTCAGTTCACAGAGCACAGTCTTGCAGGCCAGGATTTTACAACTGGACCCTACTAATAAAGTACACAGTCCTGCCCAGACCCCAGGCAAGTTTCATCAGTCACAGATGCACAACTAACACTTTTCAGGTGGGTGTGCTTTCTGGAGACCACACAACAGTGGCTATTCATCTGGGCTAAGAACATCCATCCTTCAGTAATCCTGGGTCTCCCTTCAGATTTCATTACACTTGAGCCTCAGTGCAGCAAGAATGTTTGCAAAAAGCTCTTCTGTTTAATCTCCTCTGTAACAGCCTTCCTCCAAAGCAGATGTGCAGATAAAAGCCAAGCCAACACTTCTCAGAGCGGGCACAAAAGTTGAGATATTCTATTAAAATCTTTTAGAAAAGAGAAATACACCTAACAAGTACATTGAAATTTTAACAATCATCCTACTGTACAGCTAATAAAAACTATTTTCTGTGAACTTAAAAGAAGTTTTTGCAGTAAAAATGCTTCATAGCTTTAAAGAACTCAGAGTGAGCACAGGGAACTCAGCAGACTGACTACTGGAACCAGAGTTAGCCGAGTGCTAGCCCCAGCCTTGACAGCCATTTCCTGCCCTTGATGCACAGAGAGAATACCTCTGCAGACAGAAATTAAACACTTTTGTTCACTGGCAAGTTGCAGAGTTGAGAAACCCAACTCAAAGCTTGAAAAAGTAGAAAGCTTATTTTCCTCTTTGAACCTCTAAATAAAAGGGGAGAGTGTATATGAGAAGATCTGCTAGCTCCAGACTCTTGAAGGGCATTGAACAGAATCCATTGGTTTCTGACTACTCAGGAATAATAATCTTCCATCCAATTAACTGGGCTTTCTATACAAAACATGTTTAGATCAATGTTCTTATAATCCAGTGCATCTAAAGTAGTTTTAGTGAGCTAATATTAAGGGACTGACTGGAGATTTTAACTGAACTTTCATTTCCATACAAAAGCAGATCAATTATTTGTGAACTTTCAATCTAGTAAACACAAGTGAGTCACTCTCTCACTTTTAAAAAAAGAAGCTAGAAATGAATATGATGAATAATACTACAATTTTTATAGGGCTCCAGGAGAAAAGACTACAGGGAGTTCACATGTGCTTGGGTACGCTTTACCTTGGTGATCATGCTGACCCCGTGCTACTGTCAACAGCTTTGCTGTAAGGGGGTAAAAGGACTTTCCAGAGATGGATTACTGACTTTAATCTGCTTCTGTGAGAAGGTACATCAAGCTTTTCCCATATAGCTGAGATGCTGCAGAGTGTAAGAAAAGCAGAAGCAAGGCTGCACAGAGCCCTGGGGAGTCTGGTATCGGTAGCAACAGCATCACTATTAGCATTGGTACTCCAGCTCTGACCCATTTTGAAGAAAGGAAGTTTATGTTGTCTGACAGCCTTGCATGTTTCTCTGCTCACCACCAAAAGGGACAGGGGATCTAACCATTGTCCACATCCCTGAAGAGTCCTATTAACAGCATACAGATATTGAACTCTGTCAAAGAGGCTTGAGGTCCATTGCATTTGCACTGGCAGAAGTCACAGAGGAGTGCACGGTGCCAGAAATTAACATGAAGATGCATTGAACTTGTTGTGCCTAAAAAAGATTCTCTTCATTGGCATTTTTAGTATAAGTCCTAGTGAGTTTTCTGAAGCAAACCTCTCTCCCTGGAACATGTCTTTAAGATATGAACTGGTGAGGCACTTCCATCTTGAAATGTATGCCTCCAGCTGAGTCTGGTATTTTAAGACACCCACATTTGATGTTTTTGATCTAGATTTGGACTTCAGTCCCAAAGCATCGGCACAGCAGAAGACTGAGATTGTCTTCTTGGCACATATTACTCCCATATTCAAAGACTAGTTACTGGGCTAAGAATTGGCAGCATGAGAAACTGTTGCTCACATCACCCAAAATCAATTCTATACACAGAAAACAGCATAAAGCCATCAATGTTCATGAAAACCTAATCTGCCTCACTAACATAAACCAAACTGGCTTTTCCCATTTTGGAAGCAAACCAGCACCTACTGGAAGTAGCAACATTGAATAAATTTCTTTCACATTTGAGGCAGCTAGAAAACCCATCACTCACCTGGCTACCAGCTATGCATTTACAAGGAAGAAGAGCTAGGTTAGAGCTATCTAAATGCTGATTGCTCTCAGCACTGCAAGAACAGGTCTACCTACTACAACAGAAGAGGCTGCTGCTGTTCACAAGGTTTCTCCTCCATCCAGCCTTATGCACACACTTATCTGTTATAAGTACAGTCATTTTTAAAAGGAAAACATTTTTGTTCTACTGTAGTGTGGTCAAACAGGAGCCCTGGGTACAGTACAAGCTTATAGCAGGACACATTGCTGCCTTCTAAGACTTGGCAGTCCATACCCTGCAAGTCCAGAAGGCTGTTAAAAAGCCCATCTCCAAGGTAGCAAAGCCTCAAACACACTAGAGCTACCATGCCACAATTCCCAATGTCTTCTGCAGGCTGCAAGCCAGTGGCACAGGATAAGTCCCTCCTTGTGTGTGTCCACACTTCACTTCCTGCTGTGGCAAGCTCAAGCAAGTACAGCCTGCAAGCTGCTGCTCTGTGTAGTAATGCACAAATACAGCCCATGCAAATGCAAGCATGTCCACGGCCAAGCTCCGCTCTTGACTCTGAGCAATGTATGTCCAAAGACCCTTTACCAGGCACTGCTCTGTCTCCAGCACATGACACACAGCCATGAAAACAACATGGATATGGGAAGGAAGGCCAACTTGCTGCGAACCACTCCCACTGCAGGCTGGCCTGGGATATGCCATTGCTGAGGGAAGGCAGATGAGGGTGCAGAGGCAAAAGTTCTTCCCACCAGAGCCCTCACCTGACAGGAGTCCTGCAGTAGCAATTGCACATCTTTGAAGACCTCTCAGGTAAGAGGAAAGAGATCCATTTGGAGTAGGCTCAAAACACTCCTGTTGGGAGAATGAGGGGTGCAAACAAGAGCTACGCAAGCCAGCCAGGTTGCCAGAAGTTGGACAGTAATGCTCCGCTCCCATTGAGCAGGATCTGAACCAGATGCAGTGATTTTTTGGTTGACCAAATTCCCCTTCTACTGCTGTACTGGAAAGACACACAACAGTGATCCTTCCATACACACACCACCCTCCTGGCTTTTCCCTTCCAGATAAAAAAGAACTAGCCAAAACACACCTGCTTGTACTCATCTCTTCTTTTTTGCTACTATAACGGATCACTAGAGCTTAGATGATTCACCTCATCCTCCCATCCCACTGCACAATTTAGCAAAGCTGCTGGTCATTCCGTAACACCTCCTCAGCCCCACCCACCCCCAGCACTGCTCCTTGTTTCAGATGAGAAGGCAGGGAGCAGAAAGGGAAAGTGAGGTGCCCAAGATCACAGAGAAGTCAGACCCACAGGTCCCACTTTGGACTTGCACCTCAGGTCACCAGATGCCACTCTAGCAGGAATTGATACTTTTATAGAAGCCTTTATGATTTACATTCAGGTCACAAATCTCTTCAATAAAAACAGATGGAGGTGGATTGTGTTGGGCTCTTTACCACCTTCACCAAATCCCCTTTTCTCCCTCCAGACATCCTGACAGGCAGACTTCCTCAGCCTACTTTTCCAGAAGAAGAGAAGTTTCAGCTACTTCTCCTGAATTGCAATGAGCTTCCATATCTCAGCAAGCAGTTTCTCAAGAGTAGGGGAGTGAGCAGCCAGCACTTTGCAGGAACAGCCACACCATGAGAGAACCAGAAGCCGCCGAGCCCTGCCACCAATGCAAGCCCACACAAACATCCATGTACAAAGCGCAAAGACAGGGGCTAGCAACACTTGATGCAAGCTGGGCTCTGTATGTTAACAGATACCTATGTCTCCCTGTGGAAAGTTTAAATACATTGTTTGTGCACATCCTCATACACAGAGGTCGGAGAAGAAGAGGCGCAGCAGCTCTCAGTCTCCCATCTCCATGAGCCCTCTAGCAGATGATATGATGTTTTCATCCTCCAAATGCTCAGTGCCTCTCTATGAATTGGCTGGATCCTTGCACAGGCAAAATGCAGACAAAAGGACTGCCAAGAAGCAACAGCAACCACCTTGCAGGGGAGATCACCAAGGTAAACTGGGTTCACCATTCCAGCCTTTCAGTTTTCAGGTTCTCATTTCTGAGAGCAGAATATTTCACTGCAAATGTTCACATGAGGGTCATCACACAGCCCTTGCAACCAAAGTACTTGTGCAACAACACAGTGCCTGCTCAGCCCTGGGTACCTGAGCAGGCACTATACATTTCATGGATTAGAGCTGAACTGCAGAGTGCTGATGAGCGAGCTCCATTTTCCCAGTGTCTGGAACAATACATGTTTTCTGTTCCCAGTTACTTCCTTCTCACTTTCCACTGCACTGTGAACTACCACTGCCAGCTTCTTAAGATGGGAGAGTAGAAGGTCTGGCTGGCAAAGCTTATGCATAAACATGCCTGAACAGCCAAGGCACTGGGGACACGAGCACAGGTATGGAATAAAATGCTTGCTACTGCACTACAAAAACCCACAGAGCTCATCAAAACTTGCAGCTGGTTCAGACCATTGCTGCAGTAAGCTCAATCACTTGTATCCAGCTGCCAGAGCACCTCACACAATGGCTTCTGTCAGTCTGATCAGAATGTACTCCTTAAACCATGCTTGATGATGTCCCCGGGATTCAGCATCAATATTCCTCTTCCTAGGGAAAGGAAAGAAGTCTAATATAATCCGGCACTTCACAAAAAGAAACTGGATGAAGGAATATGCCTAAGTTAAATACCTGTGCTGATCTCTTGAAATTTTCAAGGGCTTCAAATGAGTATTTTGCCAAGAAGAGGCACGTCAGGTTCTTAACACTCTCAAATCAAAAAGAAAAAGATAAGATTGAGCCTGAACAGTTCAACTTGCATTCCTGAAATGCAAATCTAAGCTACATCTGAATCTTCAGCACAGCATCACAACCTCTCCCTAAAAATGTAGGCAGCTAAAGCTCTGCAGAGAGTAAGTACATGTGAGTGTGTGTGAAAGACGGTCCCTCAGCAGATGGTCCCTGGGCTGGAGTTCTTCAGTGCTATAGCAATCTTCTCCAAAAAGGAATATTTCTATTCAGGATTATACTGAACAGCTACCTGAGTGCAGATCCTTCCAGATCTCCACTGGTGAGCTTTCACCATGAAACTGACTATGTATTCCTGCTATTTATTTAAACAATTATTTATCCATGTGAGGTCTTTCCCCTTTGTGCCACAGCACTCTCACTTGTTAAAAAGCTCCTCTGAGAAACCTTACTGAAGGCCTTTTGGAAATCCAAGCAGTATATCAACTGTATCTCACAGTTCTTATGCCTCAACAATTCCAGAACACCTGAGAGGCAAATCTTCTTTTTTCCAAAAGGGCCCACATACCAATATCATATCTATCCATGTGCTCAACTACCTCTGTTCTTTAGCTTTTACTAACGTGCTTGATGCCTACTAGTCTACAGTTTCTCAAATCTTTCTTAAAACCATTAGAAAAGTGTGGCTTCCCATCAACCACTCCCGGTCTTCTGGGAAAGACACTGGCTGAAGCAAGGGGCTACATATCGCACTCAGGAGTCCAGCTATTACAGACTGGCATCTGTCTAGACTGCTCCTGTGAATCTAGTCCTGGGCTACTTGTTCAGGTTTTTTCTCCATTTTTTTCTGTAAGTTCCTCTGCCACCACTTCAAGCTGTAAAAGGCTTTTCCAATGCACCCACTACAGAGAAAGGCTCCAGCCAAGGAAGCACCCAAGCTTTTCACTTTCAGAGCCAGGAGGCCATGCTTACCCTTCTTGCGCTCCTTCTGTAAACATCCTGTCAGCCACAGTCAGGACTCAGGGCTAAGGCAGTTCTAGACCAAAACAGTACAGCCGTATTCATGTTCTTAGGTCCACCCTAACCCAAGCAGTGATCATGCAGATATCAAGATAATGTCACATAGCAGGGTACTTACTTGGATTCTTTTTTTTCATTTTGTTGAAGACTTCGCAGTCTCAAACTTCATTAAAGTTCATTGATTCAAAAACTGCCAAGGCTAAGAAAACAGCAGAACTAAAGTAAGGCTACATGAGTACCTTTAATCCAGCCTTCTTTAATGTTCTTGTTTCAAACTTCTCTAATGGTGGTTACATATATCCATTCTTCTGGTATTGAAAAACCCTTTTGCAAGAGGAACTTCATCTTCTAAATCAAGAAACACAAAACTATTTAAATAAAAGAATCCTCCATTCTTGGAGTAGAGTTTCTTTGCAAATGACTGGCATCACAGCTTCACTTGTACGACACTGCCCATGCACTGTCCAACACTTCTGTGTGAGGCTGTGCTGTTAGCACCACCTTATCCATCAGAACAAAGATAGCAAAGCTACCATGCCTTGCAACCAAGGTATGAGAAGGGATGACAAACCAATCTTGATTTGTCACAGTGATTCTCAAGGTTATTCATCCTCAGATGGAAAATCCTTCCCTGAAAACAACTTCAGGCTATGAACTAGCCCATCACATCAGAAGGGACAGGCAAAGAAACATAGTCATTGATGCTAAATTAACTAATGGTACTTTGTCTCAAGTGGCCCATTTCTCTAGCTTAAAAAAGAGAGAGAGAAAGAGCAAACAGAGCTTGGCAGCCTCTGAAAAGTGTCAGACACGCTACTGAACCTATACAGCTCCCAGAAACGTGGGAAGTAACACTAACACAGAGACTCTTCAGCAGAGAGCTTCCCCAGAACACACACAGTTACAGCAGACACCCTCTCCTTCCTTCCTCGAAGAAGGCCTCCAGAGTTCCCACAGGCACATTCAGTTGCTGATGTGCAAAGAGACTGTCACAGCACACCACCCTTTGCAGGATGGCTAGATGAGCACAGGGCCACAGCAGGAGAAAGCCATAGTGCTGATGCTGCAGCACTCAGTGCCCTCTGTCATGTACGTGCTGCCATGCTGGCCTCCACCGTTATCACTTGGAGGCACCACATTCAAATCCCAGCAGTTTGAGATGGAGTGGCGGGAACACAGGGGGCTGCTCCCTGCAAACAGATTGACACAGCAGAGCCCTTGAGCACTGCTCCCCTAGCAACTGAGACAGCAGAGAGAAGGTCTTTTTGCCAGCTTTCTACCTACCAGCTGCCTCCACAATATCTGCATTAGTAGCTGCATCCCCAGCATACACAGGAGGCACCACGCACAACCCTGGGAGCAGAGCACCTTTTCTGCAGCCATGCAGAGTGCAAGAGAGTGCTCTTCCATAAAATGATACTTTGACTTATGTTTTTTGACAACTTTAACTGCTTCTCTGCCAAGTCATGATTGCTCAGCTTGTTTTTCTTTGGTAGACAGGTCCTTAATGAGGTATCTGAGCAAGAACCGCCTGCAGATTCACCCTAGGAGATGATGTTAGCGAAGGACTTGCAGATCAGACAATGGCTCAGAACGACCACAAGATGTCCCAGTGACAACCTGCTCCAAAAGACTTCTCAGCTCTTGGATCCATGGCTTTCCTAAGATTACTAGTCAGTAGCAAGATGCTCAACCACAAGTTGTACCCTCCCCAGTACAAGTCACAAAAGACAGATAGGCCCTAGGGAAGGTTATCCCCAGACCTCTTGAATCACAGTACAATCAACAGCTCTTGTGCTTGGTTAAAGCAGGCAGAATCTCCTCACACTGATGACTGCAATATTTGTGGTCAACAAAATTATGTATTACTGTGAGATACTGCCTAACCATGTCTTTCTTGTAAGAGCATTTGCAGCTTTTATCATTGACCACTTCTGCTACTCCTCACTCCTCAGAATAATCTATTATGGACCTCTGTGTACACACACAACATGCACAGCAGATGGATGGGCTCTTGGGAAAAGGGCAGATAGGCAGAGCAGAGACAGCCAGCTGAGCTGCTGCAATTCAACCAAGAGGTCAGGCACAACCAAACAGATCAGGATGCTAATGCCCAAGAGGCTTGATGCAGCTGCAGTCTGGAAATTAATGTTTTACTCTGGAATAAAAAGTCTTCAGTGGCTGTGAAATGCAGTCACTGTTTCCTTGGTAACAGAGGTGGCAGGTCATCTCTCCCCAGTGCTGCTCTCCAGAGTCCTCCCTGGAGAGCCACAACCAGGTGCACTAAGGGCACCCTTGGATCTGCAGTCACTCCTGAGAGGGCACCCAAAGCACCTACGTTCAGTCTAGCACCCTGCTATTGGCAACCAGCTGCTTTCACAGTAGGACAACAGCATATAACCACTGGAATTACACAACACTCAACAGCTACAAGTCCAGGTACCACCTGAAGCTCAAGAACACCATCAAGGTCTCAACATGCTCCTGGGCCTGTGGAAGACACTCAGGGTCTTCATCTGATGAGTGAGCAGTGATAAATAAAAGCAGTAGGTAAGACTGCAAAAGTTAAAAAAATCCCACATGATCCAAATCAGAAAACACTGTTCTTAAAATTAGATACAGGTATACTTGCTCAAACTGGAACACTACATCCACAGCAGAAGCATCCTCTGCAGCCCTTGTCTAGGTGCTGTTTGTCAAAGGGATGCCATCAGAGCAGTTATTTTTAAGACTCAGATCTTTAACTTAAGCTTTTCATTAGGCTGCAGAGATATCTTGGGGAGGGTTCAGCCACCCACTGGACCGCGTGACCAGAACAGAAATAGCTCAGCGTTATCCTATCGCTGACGCTTCTGACCTATGATTTCCTGTGCCTTGCCACACACATGCACTCCTCTGGCAAGCAAGAGGCCAACACTGCTCCCGTCACATTAACACAAACCCTCCACTTCTTCCCCTGCATCGTTGGGGACCTCTCCTGAGGAGAACCACTGGTAAGGCTCAGCAGCACGGGACACCCTCTCCCTGAGCCAGGTCATGGCCACAGAAAACCCTGGTGTTCAGCCTCAGATATCATCTGTCCCAGATCAAGAAGCAAACATGGTCACAGCCAACTAAGACATCATCATCAGGTTTCTTGCAGACAGTTTTGACTAACCACAGCTGGCAATGGAATTGCTTTTAATCCTTACCAAGTGAGTAAAGCAGCCCAAACTATTCCTCTTTTTTGTGGCTGAGCAAAAGACAGACATGCTGCAGTCCCTGAAGTCCACTACTCCTGAAGGGGCAGTTCCTCCAGCCCTTCTCTATGCATGGCCAGACAGTCCCAAATTTGCAGTGTGGCACAGAAGGAAGTCTTGCCCATGGGTGGCTGACTACAGAGCTGTAGCTGAGGAATTGGGAGGAAGGCTGGCATATACACTAAGGCTTGGATATTGCATTCTAATATGAAAAGTAACAAATTTTGAGCATTAGCTCAAAATCTAAATTAAATACAAACCAAAAGTAGAGTGAGTACAAAGTTTCTTTTGCAGCAAAACACCAGTCTATGCTGCTTTTTTCTCTGCAAGCAGCAGGATTCATTACTGGAGCAGAGACTGATGTTTGCACACAGCAGTGGCAGCCTTCCACAGCTATTACCCTTTCCTGCCCTGCACACGTATTCCCCTGCCACTTCAAGGACAATCTTCACAAAGGACTAATAGGTTACAACCCTTCCTCCAAACGCTGCTGAAACCCTCAGATCCTGCCAAGTTCCTTGACCTGGGTTTGTCTGGAGGTTTAGTTTCACTGGGGACAGTGGCTGATTTTGTCTTAAAGTGTTCAAGAGTCTATTAAGCTTGCACTGGGTGCCCACAAAGAACTGGCTTGTGCTTCCAGGGAATCCCTTGACCGTGCTCATTGTGGCTCCCTATCATGTCCAGCTGAGAGAAAACAAGCAGAGAGAAGGAAACCAATGCACAGAGCAGTGAGGAATATTAAACAAGTGCCTTGCTAGCACAAATTGATGGAGCTGGGGGCCTTCCAGAGGACAGAACGCAGTGTTAATTTGTTGCTGCAGAAAAGGCGTTAGTCACAAGGCACAGGCAGGCGGATGCAGCTCAACAGGAGCTTCTAGGAGCAACATGTTTCAAAGATGGCTTGGGAGATACAATTTCATTGCCCCAAATCAGGATTCAGGATTACCTGATAGGATAGAAACAGCCTGCTCTCAAAGCAAAGCTGAACTGCATCAGAAGCTGACCTCCAACTATACCCATAGTGTAAACAGTATTCAGAAGTCAGTCACCTGAGGAATGAGAGACAGGACACCAATTACTATCTCCTAGACACTCCTCAGTCCAACAGTAAGCACACAAACCAACAAATAAGTAAATATTCCAGGAGAGGACAACGTCTGTGGAAGAAACTGACTTTATGGCAGCCACCAGCTGTTCCCAGCACTGTGAGCCAGTCTCCCCATCCCAGCAGACACACTGTGCCGACATTTCCCACTCAGGATTTGCCACTGAGTTGGCAGACACACAAGTGCAAGCCCCTGAGGGCTTGCCTTAGGTGCCCCTTGGACTCTGCTCCAGCTCCAGCATAGGATGCCATGCTCCAGACAGGAGGTGGCCAGCGACATTCACATAATCCTGATGGGCTTTTTTCTAGTTGCAGGGGGGCAAAGCACACAGCTCTGTTAGGGTGGTGCTGCTAGTAGGATTTCAGGATGTGTCAGGCAGAAAGGGAGAACAGACTCCTGACACAAGTCGCCTACGTGCATGATATTTGTTCATACAAGCCAATTTCAGAAAGGGTTGAGAAAGTTATTACCACTATTTCTACCTTTGCCTGCTCAATCTTGTCGTCCTAGTTACCAAAGCCCTGGTGACTAAGGCAACCAGCCTTGGCAAGTAAGAGGCAGAATGCAATGAGATGTAACAAAAATATTTAAGATGACTCTGAAATAGCAAAAGCAGAAACATGTAACAGAAATTCTGTGCCCCCAGCAACATTCCCTGACCCTTGGTCTACTACATTTGTCATCATCCCCACTGAAATTTGGGAATGGACACTCAGGTATGTTTGTGAGACACCCAGGAGACACAAGGTGGGCTGCAAACCCAAGTTAAACGTGTAAGAGCTCTCCCTGCACACCCCGTCTTCACAGAGCGAGTTAATTGTATAGACATTAGTAGGCAGAGTCTTGTGCACAGGCTGAAGATCAGAACTTGTGCTACCATCTGATAAACAGCTCTTTTCTATCCATGTATGGTCTCTGCAGCATCCAGGCTCCATGTTTAAAGCAAGCTGGAACATTTCACACAGGCGTTATAAGGCATCTCCATCTGGGAATTGAGTAACATGACACTCCTGTGGTTTCTGAGATCACAAACAGCTCTGCAAGAATTCAAGTCCTGATCGCGTATTTGCTTCTCTCATGTTTTTGTCACACATACAATACCCAGAACATCTCCAAGCTCAAGGCTGTGCAAAGCTAAGTCAAAAGTTATTTTAGGTGAACTGTGTGGCTTGGATTGTATAAAGGGAACAACTACTGCAGTGACCATGTGCCACAAAATGATCAGACATGCATGTCCATCTGGCAACAATCTAGTCTTAGAAAAATATCTATATTATAAGAAAGCACCATTTACTAGCACACTTAAAACATGCAAGGGCGGTAAAGTGATCTTGCACAAATAAGGTAGCTGAGAGTAGGGATGATGAGATCAACCTTCCCTCCTAGGCAAAGATCGACCTGCTACTATTATATTGAGGCTATTGAATCCTCAGAATCTACAGAAAGACTGCAATGTTTGTGACCACAACTGGCTCTATCACCTTCATCTGCTAGGTATATGGGATAAAATAACCCTGTGCATCCCAAGGCCAATGGCTTGGCTAATCTTCCTACATCTACATCTGCCAGCCCCTGGCACGCATCACTGAGAGGTGTGATGGGAACTTAAAGGTCAGGTTCAAACAATTTGATGCTTCCAGCTTCCCTAAGCCACCAAGAGGAGCACCTTCAACTCTAAACCGATATGATCATGAGCCAAGTGCATATTCAACTGTATATAAAGCCCAAAACATAAGCAACTCTTGCTGTCTTGGAACTCCAAGCAGCATTTCACTAAGCTTAGATTTTTCTCCACAATTGCTGTTAGACTTCACAGAAACAGGAGCAAACTATGTGCTTTATACTTGAATCAAGATTTATAAAAACACATCAGTTACGCAGAACCTGTTGGACTGAAAAATAAAAACTGGAACAGTTTTTGATGAACACTGCATGTTTAGCTTGCCCTTGAACATTAAGTACAGAGTAGTGCTGGGCACCTCACAAGAAAATGAAAACAAGACTATCATGCTGGGAAGGGTGGTCAGATTCTGAAGAGAAGATGAGAAAATTTCGATCCAGGTATGCATATAATATCCCATGATGTATAATAAGGATGTGTTTAAAATTCTATTTAAAAGAAACAAAAAGATACTTTTATGTCTCTCCAACCTTTAATTTCCCTATATTACAGCTATGTCTACCATTTAATTAATCAGCTTCTTATCTGTTAGAAAACATCCACATAAAATGGGAAGTTTCATTTTCTCCCTGGTGATTCACATTGGCACGCTCAAAGAGATATCCACCCAGGGTCTTGTGAGCATCCTCATGAGAAGGCGTTGGAGCTCCAGAAGATTTGTGAGTATGTGGAGCCAACAGTGCTGAACACTGGATTCACAGGAGTGAAGGGGACAGTTCTGCACAGGCTGCATGTTCCAGGGAGCACCTCAGCTAGGAAGCATCAGGTCCTGAATTACCTTGACAGCTTTAAAAATTCTGCTTATAAGGGTTTAGCTCAAGGCTCTGTTTGAACTACACTCCACTCAAACTTCAGAGGAATGAGCTCCCTTGCAGTGTGCACTGTTTTAAGAGCCATGTTTCTGCTTATGTTACCAATATTTTTTCACCTAAAATGAAAACAGCACAAGTTTTCAAATTACTTCCAAAAAGCTTAATTTAAATTGTGGCTTAGCTCACTCTGACCTAAATGCATTAGGCCCTGGAGACAACAAAACCCTTTAACTATGGCAGGAATAAGCAAGCAAAGGCAGCAGGGAGGTTGCACTCGCTAATCCAACCAGCCGGGGGGAGGGAAGGCAGGCACGGCGCTGCAGCTCTGCATGCTCTCTGGGAAGGTAGTGCTCTCTCCCCCTACCCCTTCAGAGGCTGCTTTGCTTGTCCAGAAGGCAACTGCAACAAAGCCCAAGTGCCTGCTCCCCCTCTCACAAGTGGAATGGCTAGCGAAGCTAATTGGGAAGCCAGGAACTGGGCTGGGGCTTGAGGGAACCTATGCAGGTTGCCACAGCAACTCCACAAATCCATGTCACCAGAGACCACCATACTCAGAAAATTCAGACAGAAAAGCCCTTTTAGCACCTGGATGACAGCCAGTTATCCTGCTTTCTGTCAACAGGATTGCAAACCTAAGTGAGATCAACCCAGCTCAATCTCATGAATGGAAGATCTCCAAGGGACACCAGAGCAGCTGGGACATCCGGCATAGGCTCAGCATCGAGCAAAGCCAGGCTCTGAAGGTACCATAAGGCAGACCCTTGAACCGCCACCTTGATTGATTCCCCAAGTTTTCCCATTTGAGGGAACTGCACATTGGAGATCTTTCACACTACACACATCAGTTTCAGAGCAGCATGCATGTTGTATGCAACACAAACAGCTCATTCTCTGTTGAAAAGTAGAAAGTAGCCTGAGCTGCTTCAGCACAACAGACAATAAAAACATAAAACTAGACCTACTGGAAGGAGTAGTACGCAGAACCACTCTATAAGGGCTGACAGTAATTCAGAGAACAGCAGTCTTACATCATTTTCCAAAATCCCAGAAACAAAAATGGGCATTTTCTCTTCCTTCTTGTTTACCTCATCTCTCAAAGCTTGAACTTAAGTACCTGATATTAAACACCTGGCTTAAGCCTCAGTCAGACAACACTACAATCCCTCTTGCAGTATTAGCAAGAGTTAGCAGGCTTAATGTAATTGCTCCTGTCAGCTTGTAACTGCCACGTAGAAAGTACAAATTATTCTAGCAATTTTAGAGATAACGTGAAACATGAGACTCATCTACCATTTGCTTTTCTGTCAGCACTGCTTTTGCCTCCCTCTGCAATATCCCAATTTGACAGTAAGTCCAACCTCACTTTTGGTGATGCTGCGGGATGCAAAAACTCTGCAATTGAATATTTGCAAAACATAATAAACCCCAGATGTGCACACATTTCATTGACAGAGGAAAGGAAATGTAAGATACGCTTCTTGCAAGAAGAGATTCAACGCAGCAATGTGAACAGCTATGAAATATGAAGAAAAAAATCCAGAACATACAGATAAAAACCAAGCTCTAGGACAGAGATCAGGCATATAACTATGAAAAGCCCCTGCATAAGTTATAGTCACCTCTGCTTCCAGGTTTGGTAGTTACATAAAGCACACGTTACCTGCCCCCAGCTTCCTATGAACAAGCTCTGCGTGCACACCCTGCCTATAAACCAGCACCCCATCTCTCGAGAGTAGCGGTGCCTCCTCCTCAGAAGGCAGGCTGAGACAGTCTCCCACAAGTTAGTTTTAAGTGAGCGTCCTGCACAAAGAAGAGCTGCTCACAGACACTAAAGAGCTGGGTTTCAAACTCATGGTCGATTTCCCCTCTGGAAAAAGAAAGGCTTAAAGGAAAGACTCTTCAGTCATAGAACAAAGAACTGTAGGGGTTCTCTGTTAGCTCTTTCTGGCAGGTTTTTTTCCTGATTTTGCACTGCTTTTGATAAAGCTGGTATCTGAGCACTATTGATGATCTGTCCAGCACACACCCCTGACTGAGAGTTGCACTCCTGATTGAACTAAGATTTCAAAGCCCTGTGAATATGCCTGCTACTCACTTGCTGAGTGACGTTTGCATGCAGCCCCAGGTACATCATGGCAATTTGGGCATAAAACACCTCTGTACCCAGGAAATTCTGTAACAGCTTCAAACATAACAAGAAAAGCAATCTCATTGGGAATCCCTACACTTCAGTGCAACTCCGCTATACTTTAGTGTTTTTGGAAGAGTCATTCTTTCAGTTAGAGACATACTTCCATCTCTGCAGAGAAATTTCCTCAGAGTCACCTGGAGAACGTGCTGGGGAATAGGACACTTGATAATATACCCATTAGAACTGGCGCGCAGTGAGAAATACCTTACTCTACCTGGTTATCCTCCAAATCACTGTTAATTGAAGCCAGCCCAAAACAAAATGTAAAGAGGAGACTACTTATCCACATTAATCAAAGGAATTAAAAGACATTTGTGAAGAAATAAAAAGGAGGGTTTAATCTGTTTACACGAGTGCTAAATCAGAAAGACCTTTTCCTCATATAGCTGCCTTCTCCACTCCCCCATGCTTCTGCCCCCGACAAAACACCATGTCTTCATTTTGCAGATCTCATGCTGCCCACTAGCTATCTGCAGTAACATATTACTGCTCATAGCCAGCTTCCCCCACAATGCCCCCAGGGGTCCAGATAGTTAGTTTCCAGGCTCATTTTCAGGTCCTTGTAAGAGATGTTCACAGAAATCAAGTATCACACCAGTTCTCTGGGAACATCAACATCCCTTTCAGAGGGTACAGGCAGAGAAGCTGGTGAACCAAGCCAAGTGGTCCCCAACACCAGAAGCCAATGCCTTGTTCTCCACTTCCTGTGATTCCCCACCACCACCATGTGTTTGAGCACATGATGAACTGACTCAACCTGCTAATCCAGCAAAGAACAAACCTAAAAAACAGTGAGTTGTTTCCTTCCAGGCCAGCACTGAGGTGGCTTGCCACATAGTCAGGCATGTGCTGGAATTAGTGCCAGAGAAGGGGTGCCAGTCCCAAGCTGCGAGGCTGGGACTGCCAATTCAAAATCACAGAATCACTATTCTGCCATCCAAGGTGTCATGCCAAGTGTCGTTACAGTGGGTTTGGAATTTGGCCTGAGAAATGAATAAACCTCTCCCACCTTCTTTTGAAACAACCCAATGCATGAGTCACTCACAGGAAGCACTTTTAATGCCAACTACACATATCACCCAGCACCCCAGCAGAAAGGCATGCAACTCAGCAAGGCTTCCAGTTAAGGTGAGACAACAGCAATTAGCAACTTTGGGGTGCCTCTCACCTTTCTCTCCCTCAGCATACCATAGTGCTAACATACCTTTATCAAGACAGTATTGTTGGCTTTATTTGAGTACTTTTATTTCACCTATTTTGTCCTCTGCTGAGTCCTGCAATCTGCTACACAGATTTCTATTGACAAGACTGGCTGTGCTGTGATGAGAGTTCACACAACAGCTTTGGGTCACACCTCCCAGCTACTTGCATTGCAGAAGATGAAAGATGCCAAACAGCACATATTCGGGGGGTTGAGGGGGAAGTGGTGTCAGTGGCGGGGAGACACAAGAAACCCAAAAAACTGATATTTGAGAAAATACTTATTAGAAAATCATTCAGTGTCAGGATCTAATATGTCACCTCCTAACGTTCAGTATGTAAGACTTCCCATTGAGGTTTTTTTCCATATTTTTTAAGATTAGGAGGGATATTAGTCTTAAACGTCTGTCTGGCCTGACCTCCTGTAGAGCATACACAAACACCCGTTTGCCTGAGTGTTTTGGCAACACTCCAAAAACCCACAGAAAAATGGTCCATCGAGTACCAGTGAGTAATAAAATAACTTGGGCTGATGTCAAGCCATGTCTGAAATTTATTGCCTTTTTTGTAAGGTATGTCAAGAGAATAAAAGGTTACATGGACCAAAAAGTGCCTCTCCATCAGATATTGGATGCAACTGCTTTCAACAGACAAACAAAGAAATGGCCTGACTCCAGGAGTAACTCCTCCAGCCACACAGTGTCCAATATTCATTCACAGGAGCTGAATTTAACATTTGCAAAGTTGAAACTCAACAACTTCAAAGCCATTGTTGCATTAAACAGCACCAAAACCTTTACACTTAGAAGCAAAGTTACAGCTTTTTGAAGAGCTCTGATTCCCACCCTGAACACCTCTACCTGGATCCAGCAATGGATCCTCAAGTTGTTCCCTACAAATTGTTTCCTTTCCCAAAACAAAGTACTAACCAGTAGGAGAAAGCTTCCCTTCCCCACTGTACACTCCTGGCCTGCGAGACCCCGACACATAGCCAGTGACCTATAAGATGTTCTTTATAAATGGGGACAAATACCATCATCCATCCTCTCAGCCTTGCAGCAGGGCACAATCTGAAGCACTCACAAGTACAGCATGTCATGACCTGTCTGTTCTGCTGCATCTCAAGCAGGTAGCAGAGCTTAACTGCACACAAGCATCTGCTCAGGCTGCCCACTGCCAGTTCCCATGACAAGTGCTTGTCTGGTTGGTCATCTGGTTGACTTGACCATTGCCTACCTTCTCCTCCCTGTCATGGGTACCACTGCTGTGTTACGTGAACCCACAGACTTAATACTGCATTACCTGCTGCAAGGTTTGGAAGCATCCATTTCCAGTTAAAAAGCAAGACATTCAGGTTGCCCTGTATAGAGTCAGGAGTTGGACTTGATTACCCTCTTGGATTCCTTCCAACTCAGGAGATTCTATGATATTTGAACTGTAAATGCCTGTTCTATCTTAACACACTCCCCGAACACCTGAAGCATGCAAACCAACAACCCTACAAAGAGCATCAGAGCAGCTGTAGCTTCACACCATGGTCAGCCAAACTTTCAGGCAACTTCCAGAAGGGCTGCGGACAGCTTTTGTTTTCCCCATATGCCCAGAGAGAAGCAACTGAGAGGAAATGGTGTGACTCTGCTTGAGCAAAGCTTGATTTTCTCTTTTCTAAGAAATAAAATTTGTAATTAGCCAGTGCCCCGCTTTGCCTAAAAGCAGAGCAACCAATGGGAGATCAATAGATCAATATCTCTAGCAGATACTTCACAGATAGTTTGCATGCCCCTTCCCAACTCTTCCGGAAAAAAAGAGGGAGGGCAGGGTTTCAGGTGCACTGCAAGAGAAGGTTTCTCGGCATGAAGGAGTAAAGGTAAGGGGTGTTCATCCCTAGCAGCACCACCGCCTGGAAAGTTGGCATTTCTCCCCCCACCCACAGAGTGACAAACTTCCTTTTAGAAAAGGCTGGAAAGCAGGCAGATTGTCTCCTATCTAACCAAAAATATGCTGGCTAACCCCACCCAGGTCCATATGAGAGAGGATGGAAGTCAGCTACCATGGATGAAGAAATCAAAACCATAGAATTCTTCCAGTAGCCATGTTTCAGAGTAGGTTTTCATCAAACCCTTTTTTTGCTTTCCAGCAGAGCTGCTGCTAGCTCTAGAAAGTCCCACCAGGCAATGCTCTTCTATGAAGACAGAAGCATCCTTGCCATATTACTCCATTCTCCTTCGGGTTGTGAGAAAACTAACTCAGAGAGAGAAAACAACTCCTGCCAGCTTATTCCTTGCTAGGGATGTCAGCTGCTGGGAGTTAGTGCTGGATTTGCACTCAGATTCATACTAACCAGTCACCTCAAACACCACTTTCAGGCAGGCTTTTCCATCTGCACTCCCAGGGCACAACATTGTATTTCACACATGGCAGTCATACCACCTTATGCTTGCTGTAATTCTCATGTGTTACTAAACTACTAACACTACAGGTGATTTAGCAAGGCAGCAAGAGACTGGAAGTCTGCCAACAGCCATTGAGAAACAGCTTTAAAAGCTTCCCAAAGGACAGGGAAAAAACTCAACCACACACCTCACAGCTCAGCCTTCTCAGATCTGCAATAAAGTAGGTGCCTGAAGAACAACCTAACACTCAACACGTTTGTTACACTCTGCTGCTGTAGCCTCAGGAGCTGTCTGCAGTCAGGAGCAGGATTTTACATCCAGTTTTGTAACTGGATTTAGTCCAGTAATTCACAACATAGAGGCAGATCTAACATATGCCTTAGGAGCATCTCACCCATTTCACCTAGAAGCTGCAGCCATCAAGAAACACACAGCTTGTCCTGGTGGAAAATTCTTTATTTTATTAGACACCTTCCTTCAGAGCAAAATCTGCATACACCTTCAAAATCAGATCTTTACTTTTAAGGAAAGGACAGATGCTAGCCTTGATATTCAGATGACATTCCCCAAAAGCATAACCTCAGCAGGCAAAGTAAAAAGAAACCAAAGCCTGCCTTAAGAATCACAAAACTTTACAGTAAAACTCCTACTATCAATGCAACAGAAAGCACATGCCAAATTCTGGGAGGGTGGGGAAGAAAGATGGGCAAGAAAGAAATACCCCTATGGGTCCCAGGCAACTCTAAACACTTTTGTTCTCAGGTGCGTCCACATGGAAGAGCAAGATTTTTCCCTAGTCCCCAATGTCTCAAGGCCTTTCATTAGAGAAGGAAAAATAAAGTCATACTTGGGGGGTACTTGTTGTGGACCTGCATACATACTGTAAGAGAGCTTATGAGGTTCACTCCCCAATGGACAGCAGGTGTAAGTCAGAGGAAAGGAAGCATTCACTTTAGGTGAATTTGCTCTAAGTTTGTCCTCCATTGAGGCAATATAATGTTAGTGAAAGACTATGGTGAAACTCAGCACAAGCAACAGATCCATGTGTTTCAGGCTGTAAATCTTAAGACAACATGTCAAAACCAAAGTTGGGAGATCTAAGATTGGCAGTGGCTGCATATTCGCAGCTTTAAGTGCAACATAGTACAACACTGAAAAGCTCTTTTGAATCAGTCATACACAACTTCTTGCAAATTCACAAGCCTGAAAATGTCTCTGCTACTCTGTTTCACTGTCCTGGTCATTTTACTACTAGGTCACTAGCAGTTGCTACCCCACACCATCTGTCATTAGCAGATCTACTCAATGAACAGTTTGTTCAGGAGCTACTTCTCCTCCCAAACATTGCAGGCTGTCCACGCACAAGAACAAGGTCACTAGGTGTAAAACAGACTCCTTCCTTCAACACTCCTTTTACCTAATCTAGACATTAAGGCTTAATCCTTCAAAATATTTGTATCGTAGCTGAAATATGGGAAATGTCAAGGTAGTACAAACCCTGAAAATATAAAGGGAAGAAAATTAGCAAGTGCAAAGCATGGCTGGGTCTCATCCAAACTCACTTGTCCTTTATATAATCTGCATGTTGTAGGAAACAGAAAACAGCTTGACAACTGTGGGAACCAGAGACATCCTAAGGAAATGCCGCAGGCTTGTGTTCCTACTGTGTTTTAGTGATACAGCTGCAAAATGGCTTTGGGTTCAATAGGACAGAAGAACACAAACTCACCTACATTTTTGCCCCCTCTCCCTAGATCTGCACCAGAAATGTGGCCAGTACCAGCTAGCAATTTGTTTGCTTTAAATGGATTTATTGCTTTTCTAAAAGGCTGAGCACCTCTGTCCCAGGAGAAGGAGGATGACATGCAACAGGCAGAGCACAGTGCAGGTGTGATGTCCAGGACAAGCACACTGGTGGAGCCAAGTATTCAGCACAGGCATGTGCTTCAAAGGTAGCATTTAAAATACTCTCCATCACCACCCTTCATCACCAGGTATTATTCAGAAGCAGTAACTCACTTGCAACCCCTTGAGCATCCTACATGTATGGAAGCTAGCACACAGAGCTGGCACTCCGAAGAGAGTCCATAGGTACAGGGAGAAGCAGGAAGGACTAACAGTCATGTCACCACAGCTCAAATTCAAAGATCTTTTGCAGTGCGTGCATTTCCTAAGTGTCCTTGAGAAGGGTGGTAACTTGTCACTGAGGTCCATTTTTTGCCTTTCAGGTGGGCGGGGGGGTGAGGTTTGTGCACATGCACGCATGTTTCAGTTATATGCTCAGAGAGCAACAGATGCTCTACAAAACATATTTTGTGGGAAGAAAAGATTTGCTGTTGCAAAATAAGACAAGAAGTTGTTGTTCAAAAGTCTCCTTTCAGGCAGCCTGAGATTATCTCTCTCAACCCCAGAACGAAGCAAGTTATTTCCCCTTCAGTGGCTTCATTTCCCATAGTTAGTCAAGAACCAAGCACCAAAACACTCAAAAGGTACTTGTAGAAATCCTCACATTGTCACCAACCTACCTTTTTTTCTTTCTTTTTTTTTTTAAAAGAAGATTCTTTTTTTAGCATTTGTTGTTCTACCTGCTGCTACTGCTGCTTCTGAGAAAGTCCCTCATCTTGCTCTCTGTCCTGCTGCTTAGAGAAACCGTATCAGGTATCAACTCACCTGCATTCCTGACAACTCAGGGATCCTTCTAAAGGGCTGTCAGCAGCAAATGTTTGTTCTGGATAATAGGAACTGAATTCTGAAACCAGACATGCTTTACTTATACCATCAAATGTAACTAGTGCTGGCAAAATAACACATAACTCTACACTTCCTTTTTATAACCTCTTTCAGGGTGCTCTGCTGTCAAGTATCACAAGGAAGATGCTCTGTAGAACTGTCTCCTTCTGGACAGCTGTAACCACCTTGGAAGAGATTTACACTGAACAATTCTAATCTCAACAGAAAGTTTGTTTGGCTTGAAATCACATCTACTCTGCAGGCAGAGCTTCTCTTACACAAAGCTACTCTGGATTTTAAACCTTGATCTACTTAGTTTTGCCTTCTTCCCAAAGAGAGTTCCAACATCCTGCACATCTCACAGCCAGCTCTCCTTGAAAAGTCATTTACTCTCAGAGTATTAGAAAAAAAATAGGTTGTAATTAAGCAGAGTTATTAGTCTTTTGCCACTTGGGACCCAAAACCTATTCATATTCATGTCAACAGGAGTGTTTGCCACTAGAATCAGGACTGGACACAACACAAGTGCCTCATAATTTTTCAGAAGAGAATGTAAGATCTTCTGGAGGTCAATAACTAACTGCTCTGCCTTCTGTTCACAGCAGTGTTTACCTGGGATGTTGACCACTTCTGCTATCCCATCACCAATCATTTTTGCTTTTCTGCATCTTGCCCAAAGAACACCATTCACCCTGGCACAGGCACAAGCTACCGCAGTCTATAGCCGTTTCCTACATATCTCACAGCTCTCCTAGCTACCCAGAGGAGAAATAACCATGTGGTAGAAGTGGTCTTTGGAACATGCTTTTCAAGATTCTTCTTCTCAAGAAGAAGAAACTATCAGGATCTGCTAAAAGCTTCAAACCTCCCCCAAAAGACACTTAGATCTACGAAGGAAGTGCCCAGGTCACTTAAAAAGATAGGCTGGAGAACCCAGTGGCAGCCAAGCAGTCATTCCTTACCTAGACAGATAGACAGGACTCAAATTTTGGGACCAACTGTTCTCACATTCCTTGGGCAAACTCCACGTGGTCAGTGTGAAGCCTCATCAGAGTTTCTTCAGTTAATGGTCAAGGCACAGAGAGGTTCGGTGATTTCATTCACAGACAGCACATCTTGCCTGCAAGGGTATGAAATCAAGACTTCTCTGTTCTAATTGGCGTCCAACAGTGCCAGGATTAAAGGATGGCAGTAACTGTATTGCTTACTGTGGTCACAAACAATAATAAGGTTAAGAGATTTCATTTCCCTCCTCTTGGCTAGGCTCTGAGTAGGCAGAAGTTATAAGCAGGGGGGTGGCTGTTAAACCTTTCTTCCTCCAATTGTTTAAGAGGGGTGTTTAGGGTTGTTAATTTTGCCTCCTACTCATGGCTGACTTCTCACCTCACCGGATTAGAGGCACATTTACCTATGTATGTAGGGAGCAAGTGCACCTCGCAGCACAAACAATGAATGAAACAGGCTCATTGAAACCATTCACCCATTACTCTGCATCCTTTCACATTAAATACCCACACAGATGCATCACTCAAAAGATCACCACTCAAATTTTGCTTAAACTACTGCTGCTACTCATGAAACAGCTTAGCCTGAAAATACATCATTCTCTCCCACACTTACATCATCTCTTTCCAGGCTGTCTTCTCTCCTTTTCCCCTCCCAACTCTCAATACCACCCCACTGAAAAAATACACCAAACCTTGAAGGTAGTTGGGTTGCCTCCACAATGCACTCAGGCATATCAGCCTGCAAACAGGGGGTTGGGAGAGCACCACGTTCTTCATCACAGAGTATCTAATAGGACCTCCAACCTCCCTCTAACCACAAATTTCTATGAAAAATGGTTCTTTCAGGCACTTGCCCTTGACAAGCCAGGACAAAACTGAGCAAATAGATCAGGAGTTGAGAGAGTTGGACAGATGTGTATTTTCTTTAGTAGTTTCCTCTGTGAGGCTATGACTCATTTGCCATGTTATTCACAATACCCAAATATTGGGGGGGGGGAGAAAATTAACTGAGGACAAACCATACCAAACAACTGCTGCCCCACCATGTGCATGGGAGGGTTGCAGTGATATAACCATATGCCCCAGGCTCTGCTACAGCAAGACTTCACTGCTTTTACAGAAGGAAGCAATTTAGAGTTAAGATCTGGTTCCAGGCAGAGAGGTGAGATATAATCCATCTTTGCCACTATTGGATGAATCACTTCACCTCTCTTTCCCCTCACCCATGTCTATCTACAGTATGGAGTAAAATCCCCACAGAACAGGCAGTGTTTCATTATAGCACATGATGCAGCATCTACCACAACAGGATGCAAGACTCTGCCATAGCCTCCTGGCGCCTCCTGTCACACAAACTGATTTCCAGATAATAAGCACATTGTCAAGAAGCATCTCCTGAGGAAGCATTAGGATCTGCCCAGACAGCCTGTCCCAGCAGGCACAGCATGCTACTCAGTCACACAGCCATTAGCCTCTCTCATGCTCAGCTGCAAAGCTATGTAGATATTAATTGCCCCTACCGGGAGCAACATCTTTCCTTAGCACAAAGAGCCCGTAAAACCTCAGCAGAAAGTTCAAAAAATCCCAACTGATTTCCACATACTGCTCCCCAAACCTTCCTCCAGACTCCACCAGTTCCCATGGTTCTCTCTAAGCCTGTTCAGGGGATTCCCAGCTGGCAGCATCCGGAGTAGACAGCAAGGAAAACTCTGCTGGTGATCTGGCTCTCAGATGGTTTCACTCTAGTCACCTCTTTCTGAGCACCCTCAGGCTTCCTAGACCAGCTCTCCAGTCTGTGGAAGCCAGGGAAGAATCCTCAGACATTTCCTCTATCTTCAGCTTTGTCTTTTCAGCTCCGGGAAATATACTGGAGTGTATGGGCAGTCTTGTAAGGCTCTGTTTTTCCAAAGAAGGACAAACTTATTCCTTTATGAATACTGGCACCATGTTGCAGGGCATTAGCTTTGGGAGCAACCCTGCCACACCTCAGGATCACTTCTGCTTTACAACACAACTCCATAGTAGCCCTAGAACACACAAGGAAATGGCAACACTGCAGCTTGGAAACAAGCAGCTGGGAAAAAAGTGGGGAGAACAGGAACTTGAGTCATAGCGATGGCTTCAGGCAGGGAAAGGGTTATTTGAACTAGAGGAAGAGCAAGCAACTTCAGATCCTGGATCTGAATCTAAGCCTCACTTCAGTGTCCAGACAGTAAGGTCATCTTTCTGTTTTATTTTCAAACAAGTTACTTGTTTAACATAAAGCATGCAACTAAATTCGTTGCTGCTGCATAACAGCCTCCCTAGAAACATTAGAAAGAGCTTACTAAACAATCCACAGTTCAGTGGTAAGGTTACATGCTGCAGCAAACTTTTAAAATTATTTTTTATAGGCAACAGAAAGGGTACATCACTTGGAAAACATCACATCTTTAACTGGTGATTGCTTTACTTAAGATCACTGTGTTTGAACTTCCAGCTGTTCACTTGGGGTCTGCCCAAAAGCAACCTCAGGGCAGACAGAAAAAAAGTGGAAGTCTGCAGCAGCACATTGATCTTCTCTCATTTTAGCCATGCTGAAATTAGGCATCAGCATTAGTATGGTTAATGTCAAGAACTTTTTTCACAAATGTAACAGTTTTTGAATTTTTCTGTCTACATATGCAGCAGAATTGCTGCACCAGCTGTCCCCAAATCCAAGGCTGCTTTAACAAAAGATGCTGTGCTGCCAGCTTAGCTGAGAGCAGCAGTCAACGGCATGGCAAGGTGCAAATGCACCACACCTCCACGGAGCCACAGCACTAGCAGTCTGCCATGATAACTGTTGCTAAACAGTTCACTCACTGTGTCTCCAGGCTAAAATAAATTGTGTTAATGAATTAACCACCACAAAGCACTGAGAGTGATTACAAAAACACCACTTGCAGCCTTGTCTACAGGAAGAAAAGAACAAGTGCTTAAGATACAGTGATAAGTACCGTTCAACCAAGTTTGAAAGTGCTAATGGGGATGCAGGACAAGCTACTTCCTAACACTCATCACCTGCCAGAGCTTGCTGGGGTATACCTCCAAGTCCCTTCGAGATGAGCCAATGCAGCCAAGCTGGGAAAAGCGGTGAAATGAAGTCAAGGTTAGTTCACTGATCCACACCAACTTCCTCCAGTTCTCTGCTGCAGGCTTTCGTTCAAGTGCCAATACACAACTGTCTGGCAAATCCTGCTACAGTGACTTAAAACACAGGGCATGCTCATCATCCAGGCTGTTCTGGTAGACATCTCCACGCATACTGACAAAAAGGGAACGTGTGCCATACAGCAGCTTCTGTAATGCATAGTCTAACAACTTTCCTATCAATGATGAACGCAGAGTTAAGGTTTCATTACAGCTTGCTACTTCTGAAGTAGCAAACCTACCAAACATCCCATCAGTTTTCTTTGCTGTTATCTTGAGCTAGCAAGCACCTTAGATCTGACTGCCTGCAGGCTCAGAACATGGTACTATGGTAAGATACATCTAGGAAGAGAGTACAGGGGAGGAGCTGAAGTGATACAATGGCAGTGACACAGGCCCGTGGAAGAGACAGTGTCAAATCAGCATGGGCATCCATTTTCAAGGCTTCTTCATAACTGTAAGACAAAAAATTTATATATTTTTTAAAAAAAGTTTAATTCTAAAGAGTTGCACAGTTAAGATTCTTCACTCAAAAGAATGATTCTCACCAAGACTGGTACATTTCTCCGTAGGCTTTTCATCCACTTGCAACACAAGCTGTTAATAACCAGAGCCTGTACAATGCAGTTCTCTGCTCAGATCCTTGTGGGTGGAGCAGGTCCCTGAAACAGGGTGACTTGTCCAAGCTTCTAAAAATCAGTATTGCAACAGATAAAGTTATCTCCAAATAAGGACGGACATTTCATCATTACACAGGTGAGATGAACAAAGTGTAAATGCAGAGTAATGGGAATGTTGTCCTTTTGTCTGACTGTAGATCAAGGAACATAATAAGCTGAGAAAAAGCTTGAAAACTCAAGGGACTTGAAAAACATCAAGGAAAAAAATTAGTAAGTTATTCATATATACAGTCTGCTGTGAGATCCAAATGGACATCCTGAGTCTGCTTCTGATAAAGGAGCACACAGGAAAGGAAGGAATACTCGGAGCAAGCAGCCTCAAGCATAAGGTGTGAGAGGGCTCAAAGAAATGTTATCTTACAGGACTGTATTTCAGGGACGCATATACAAGAAAATTCAGAAAGTTTAACAAAAGAAAAAAGCTGATATTCATTAACAGTGAAAAAAATCTAAAAGCCATTAAAAAACAACCCAAGCATATCAAGAACATAGTCCAGCTGAAAAATACAAGCCATACAAGAACAAGATGTGGCCATCGAGGCTTCACAAGGAATAGTCTCTAAATTCTGAGGAAAAAGTCAAACTACTTTGAAAAGACAAAAATTAAGATTCAGAACTAAAGATTACTCAATTACAGGTGTGCAAAGCAAGACAGAACCAAGGAAAAAATGTGAGAACATTGCCAAAATTACCAGCAGGCATGTGCAGGGCTTTTGAGGGACAGGTGTAATGAAAAGAAAGTGGATGAATTGATAAGGTAGAAAAAAATGGACTACTAGAAGATAGCTGAAGGAACACAGGGGAAAATGCATAACAAATACAAGGAAGCTCTTCTAAAAATATATAAATAATGTAAATCTAAAAAACACCTGATCTAAATAACATGGATTCAGAATCACTACTTGAACTATTACTGAAAATCAGACAGCAGAAGAATCAATGAGATGAACATGATCTTCTCCCCTGGTAGAGAAAAAGGTATTAAAGAACAGGAAAAGAGTAGCAGAATGCTTTACAAGGAAGTTACTCTTATTCTAACCCTGCTATCATTGTAACAGCATAACAGCTAATTGTTAGTGGTTTTCAGTTTTGAGAAATGGAACCAAAGACATGAGTTCTGCCATCACCCCAAACTGCCTATATTGATGAGAATTTAGTTATTATATGCACAGAAAAACAGTTAAAAATACACAGCTGGGCATGGAACCTGGACATTTTTTGTCCAGGAGATGGTCTGACATGCACTGGCTTTGGATCACATGCTACTTAAGATATGTTTGCACTGAAGAATAAGAAGAATGATAAGGAGGACTTACTGGAAGTGGAATTGTAAAAATCAGCATGAGTAGGAAAACAAGGAGAACCTAGAAAAACTAGAATAGCAGCCAAAATACAACAGGAGTTTTTATTTACTAAACAGAATCCCTCACTGGGTTAGACCACATGAAACAGGAGCACAAGAGATGAGAGTGGGCAGTAAATTATAAAAGTGATGGCATTGCAACAGACCTTCAGAAAAAGCCAGTGTAATTTTGGGCTGCGTGCACAGAGGCCGAATCACATTGCAGAGCAGGGAGTGGTCTCTGTAACCACAGTTGCAATGTGTTAAGGTACCTGAAATACTGCATCTCTCCTTCAGTATGCAATGAGTATACTGAAGTATCCAAAGAAAGCCTCATTTATCTAAGAGGCTTCTGACTGCAAAAGCAATATCACTTCAGCTGTCTGCTTCCCCGGGTTC
>NW_010552464.1:3475-6595 GCF_000687285.1 Phaethon lepturus | reverse complement strand
CCCGGGGTCCAGAGACAGATCCCTGCTGCCACATCCCACACAGAGGAGTAAGACACTCTGACTTCTTGTTTTCCAAAAGAGTATTCTCCAGCTTTGATGTAGTTTAAAAAACCCAAAACAAAACAGAAGCACAGCTTCCCCATCAGCTGGGATGCTGAAAGCTTGGACCAGATAGGAACACAAGATATTCGGAAAACTGCTTTGCCCAGATGCTCATCTGGCATGCTATAAAATGCATGGTGGTGCATGCTTCTCACCTCTGGCTCTTTTGGAAATAACTTCTTCTGAAGTTGCCTGGACACATGCATTCAATCTAGAATCATTCCATGTTGCAAACAATTACAAAAAAGCATCAGCACAGATTTCATTGAAGAATGAATGGATCTGCTACAGGAACCCAATAAGATATTGGTGCTCAGCAATTTATTCCTTTGACACGATAAAGGATCTCCATCCCAGAAGAGGGTGCACTATATGCATACTACATGGCTGTTAGTAATCAGGCACAAGTAACTGAATACACCAGAAGAGGCAGAATGAGCACTTATAGTGTACTAGCACAATAAAAACAATGCAATATTTTTTTTATAAGCCATCAGACAACTGAGCTAACACAGCCTAGCTAATGAATGAAACACTGGAGAGCAAGACTAGGAGGCAGTGTGGCAGGTACTTGAAATAAAATTAAGACTTCAGGAAAGTCACTACTAATATTCTGAAAGAAGCACACACCCCCGTCAATCATACTGGCAGGGGACACTTGTCCTAAGTTCCACTAATGAGCAGAAAGAAGGAATAACAGACACCACTCAATTATTGCATGCTCAGAAGGGAAACATAACACTGCCAGAGGAGAAATCCCAAATGTGCTCCCTCTGTGACAGACAACCCACAGAGAGTGACAGATAGTGGACAACACATCAGATGTATTATGTTGCAGGCTTGTAGCTAAGCCCACAATATTAAGAATAATAAGCAATCTGATTGCTGTTTACAACATTTTGTTTTCTATATAAGACTAAAAGGAAATCACAATTCAAACACGGCAAATATCACCAGTTATAACAGACTGTTTCCTTACAAGAAACTGTGGCCTCTCCCAAGCACTCCTGGTCTGGAGCTACTCCAGTTTGTCACGGCATCATACTATCTTCTGAGGGAACAATCTGGAATCATTTAACATACCCAGAGGTGCAACTCTGTAGCTTACCCAAACAGAATGGATTTTGCTGAGGTTGGAAGTTTACCATGAAAATGCCTGATTTACCCAGGAAGCCACTCAAGAACATCTCAGGCAGATAAATACATGTTATTCCAGCTCGAATAAGTGTTTCTTAAAGGAACACCTAGTTCAGAGGCTCGTCATCACCAAATCAGCTTCAGAAAAGGAAACTCTTAGGGGTTGTAGAAAAGACAGGCAATACTCCTTGCAGAGAGGAAACAGACTCCTGAGTCCACAGCTGACAGAGCAGCCCACTTCACGGGGCTGCAAGATGCTGCCAACCCAGTTGAATGCAGCTGTGACAGAGGAGAGCACATTCCTCCATACTGTACAACATGTACTGCCCACTGCAAGGTTTCCAGACCTCAGGGAACGGAAAGCAGGCAACCCACTGAACAAATGAAGTCTTACCCTACTCTCCCTGAGGTGTCAGGTAATAGATACTGTCTGCCCAAAGAGGACAACAGGATTGTAGAGACGAGAACATTCATGTCATGACACTTCAAAGGATCACCGTAGCTGGCACTTATGGGATACTTCCAGTTGTACTTGCAATAACTGCTCTCCTTCCAAGAAGACATTCATTAGGCTATAACTTTCCAAAACACACATTTGGAAGTTTTAATGATACAGAATTCAGAGCATCTTCTGAAACTTAATGTCCTGAAGGTGCACATACACAGTCTCACAAAGTGAGTCCAAAACCACATGCATTTCCCTAAGTCAATGCTTTTCTAACTATCATAAGCAGGAGACAGTGTGTTTGAGCACACTGTGTGGGTGGCAGCAAGACTTGGAATGTATTTGAGCTCGTGCATCGTACCGAGATACAAGGTACTCTGGACAAAACGCAGTGTATTGGAATCCTTACAGTACCATTCACAGCATAATTTGGACAGGTAGAATCTGCCTTTGCAATCTGAGCTCAACAATACTGATACATTAGCCAAAATACAACTTCTATCTCTCACCTCTAACTAGAAATGTGATGACTTATCACTGAAACAACATCCACATAACACTGAACACGACAGCTGTGTCATGCAAAAAGAGTAAGAGTAAACACAATCACACAATCTAATCTTATTTCCTAATTAAGAACTTGCATTTATGGGCTCTCAGATATTAAAGGGGAAAAAAGGAAGAGCAGTCCTTTGCTAAAAGGTTAAAAGGTTGAAAAATAACACTAGATGGAAAGAACAAGACCCCAAGCATGTTTGCACAAAGTCCTTTCACACATTTTTTCCAAATGTACTGCCTGATCAGCATACAAAATAACAAAAACACAGTAAGACGTTACCTTGATGTGGTCAGACATTTTACTTTGGCAAAGCTCTAGTTCATCTCTTGCAGTCTCCATACAGTAAAAGCCTGCTACAACCCTTAAGGGTACTTATTTGTATGGTATCACAATAAAGACACTTTCTCCTGCCTCAGAACACTGCTATGAAGGCTTTTACTAAGATAACTATGAGTGGAAGTTAAGGCTGATTGACTGACTATTTTAGCAAAAGCATGCTTCACGCCCTGCAGCATGAATCAACCAGAATTGCCTTCCTTCTAAGGCATCGCAATGGGAAGCCAATAATCTCTATCCTGGTGGGTAGCCTAACTGAAGATGCAAAGAGCATTTTGCTTGGTTTCCAGGTGTTTACTTCCCTCTGCCTCTCTGCATAATAGCCCACTGCCCAGAAAATTCATCTCTACCTCCCCTGAGAGCCACTTGAGCCAAAGACAGCTGGGTCTAGGCTATGCTTACTCAGTTCATAGGAAGGGCATTAAGAGTTCACTGATGTCTCTCAACTTGTCCCTGAAAAGAGAAAGACCCCAGCAGGAGGGGTGACACCTCCATTCTGAGAGCAAGGCAATTTCCAAAATTAAATGTGGACTTAGTTCAG
>NW_010552464.1:0-3444 GCF_000687285.1 Phaethon lepturus | reverse complement strand
TGTTCCATTCCTAATGCAGCAGGAAAGACTTCCACTATGGGCAACAGTTCATCTTAAAAAGACAAGATCCTCCTACAAAGCATCAGAAGTCTTACAGTCGTACTACTGAACTGTTCAGTACCTTGGGGCTTATACTTCATGGTGCCTATTTTTACTGGCCGAGACTGCCTCTCTGAAATCCTGAAGGCCTGGACACAACATCTCAACTGTCCTGCATTAACAGCCAAACACAAAGGTTGATCTAGCCCAGTCCCACTCCCGGAGCAGCAGGAGCTGCATTTTCAAAAAATGAAACACCTAAGAAGGAACACAGGCACAGCAAAGACTTCACTCAGGAAGTATGGGTTGGATGAGTGGACTGTGAGATGGATCAAGAACTGGCTAAGCAACAGAGCTCAAAGGGTGTTGGTCAGAAGCACAGAGTCCAGTTGGAGGCCTGTAGCTAATGGTGTTCTCCAGGGATCAGTACTAGGTCCAGTTTTGTTCAACATCTTCATCAATGACCTAGATGAAGGGTTGGAATCATCAGCAAGTTTGCTGATGATACAAAACTGGGAGGAGTGGCTGATACACCAGGAGGCTGTGCTGCCCTTCGACAGGATCTGGACAGACTGGAGAGTTGGGCGAAGGGGAACCTCATGAAATTTAACAAGGACCAGTGTAGAGTTCCGCACATGGGGAGGAACAACCTCATGCAGCAGTACAGATTAGGGGTTGACCTGCTGGAAACCAGCTCCATGGAGAAGGACCTTGGAGTCCTGGTAGACAGTAAGTTATCCATGGGACAGCAATGTGCCTTGGTGGCCAAGAGGGCCAATGGTATCCTGGGGTGCATTGAGAAGAGTGTGAGCAGCAAGTCAAGAGAGGTTCTCCTCCCCCTCTATTCTACACTGGTGAGGCCTCATCTGGAATATCGTGTCCAGTTCTGGGCTACCCAGTTCAAGAGAGACAGGGAACTTTTGGAGAGAGTCCAACAGAGGGCTACGAGGATGATTAAGGGACCGGAACATCTCTCATATGAGGAAAGGCTGAGAGACCTGGGGCTGTTTAGTCTGGAGAAGAGAAGGCTGAGACAGGACCTTATAAGTGTCTATAAATATCTAAAGGGTGGCTGTCAGGAGGATGGAGCCAGTCTCTTGTCAGTAGTGCCCAGTGATAGGATGAGGGGCAATGGGCACAAGGTGCAGCACAGGAAGTTCCACCTCAACATGAGGAAAAACTTCTTAACTGTGAGGGTGACAAAGCACTGGAACAGGCTGCCCAGAGAGGTTGTGGAGTCTCCTTCTCTGGAGACCTTCAAAACCTAACTGGACATGCTCCTGTGCAACCTGCCCTAGGTGATCCTGCCTTGGCAGGGGGGTTGGACCAGATGATCTTTCTTCAGAGGTCCCTTCCAACCCCCACCATTCTGTGATTCTGTGAAAGACTTATGATACAGAGTCTAGAAAAAGAAAGCATGTTCTATAGCATTAAAATCAGTGCAAAGTTCTCCTTTCCCTAGATATGCATAGGGCTGGAAGAATGGAGACTACAAACACATAAGAGACAGAGAGGCCCAAGGGAGAAGGATTATTACCCTTGAATGGATATTATTTTGCCACCACTACCACCCCCAAAGCACAATAAGACCAGAGGCCACCTGTGCTGGGCACTGGGACAGTACAGCAGAATTTCTACCCTGAAGAACATATAACTAAGACTAAAACATTATACAAGCAGGTCAGCAGAGGCAAGCAATAAGTAGGCACAGTGCACAGATACACCATTAACCCAGCTCAGATTTGGGGCTTGATCTCACTTCAGTTTCAGTGAACACAAATATCTGCCTGATAGGTGCCCACCTGTGACCCGCTTACTCAGGAAAGCTTGGGCTAGCTGAAGACTAGAAAACACAGAAACACCAGTCCCAAACTGGTCACCGTGGCCTGACAGGGCTTCTCCAGACACCTGCTGACTCTACAGGCATAGGAGCACACCACGTTAGAGCCCTGGCCTCTGAAGGAAGAATCAGCTTCCATCAGCTTCTTACCATCCTAAAAAATGTTGCATTTGAAGACATTCCAAAGATGAAATTTCAGATTAATTTTACATAAGTTTCCTCCAAGCTGGTCTGTCAGATGGTTGCCCCCCACGGCTATCAACACACAAAGAAGCTCATGCATTAAAACAGGCATCTACACAATACTAATGGAAACTGTCCTTGTGAAAAGGCACAGGATTCATTGGGCCAAAGAGCAGTTCTTCAAACAACATTCAAATTGATGACACACCATTTCTGCTCACCTGTTGGCATCCCGCCACCATGTAACCCACTTGTAAACTTGGTCTCACGGTTCTCAGTCATTCTGTCTCTGGTTTCCCCAAAGCGGTTCTCTCTAGCTCTTGCAGCATTTCCATTTGTAAAGACTATGTACATACACATGCTATCACTAAGTTCTGTGCTCTGTATCTGCAACTTCTTTCTGCAGGAAGTCAACCTAGTAACACTGTCCTGCTCTCCAAATTCCAGCTTGGGAGTAACCTACCCACAAATAAACAATACCTCAAGTCACTTTAAAGCTATAGAATGATCACTGCTTCCTGTTCCACACAACAGCCTCAGCCTGTCTCATCAAAAGGTGCACTGGCTTTTCACAGACACATGTTGCAAACTCCTTCCCATTTGCTGTCTGCTCAGCTCAGGACCTCCTTGGGCACCGCAATCACACAGGCTTTCTCTACTAGTTCAGAGTGTTATGGAACATTTCTACTCCTGACCCATCTGGCCACTCAATCACCAAGTTTCTCCCTACAAATACATCAACCTTCTGAAGCCCTTTCACAAAGGCTGGTGTTCTCCTGCCCTATAGGAAATACTACTTTTTCCCTCTTGAATTTTATGCCTCTAGTTTTTGTGCAGCACTTGAATACATCACTTGTAGACAACACACCAGAGCCCAGAGATACATGGATCCAGAGTGACTTCCTGAATCTGCCCGTTAACTCTCATGAGAAGACCTCCTGATCAATGTCTGGTAAGATGAGTGGCCCAAAAGCCACCTAGCTCATTAACACAACCAGCACCTCCTGGCCCCAAGACAGGTCCTTGCATTCTTCCCATAGGCACATCTAGCCCAGACTTATCCTTAACCATATAGTCAGCAATAACATTTACACCATTCAGCTTGTCTTCCAACTCTGCCAGAGGTACAACTGTGAGTTCAGCTGACAGCACAGTGAATCCTTTTGGCTATTACCTATTTTCTGGAGTGCAGGTGACACAGGTAACCCCACAGGCGCACGGATGCCAGGTGGCCACTACCTGGCTTCAGGGGACCAGCTGTAAGGCCATCTTCAGGGGCAAAGAGGCAGCTTTCAGAACCAGTACGGCCGCAATGATAGACCCTGCTATCATCGAGATCTTCCAGGGCCATCACGGCAGGCACTAGCCAGAGGCCGCAACAT
>NW_010552463.1:0-850 GCF_000687285.1 Phaethon lepturus | reverse complement strand
GTTTATACTGGGATGGACTGGGGTATACTGGACCGGACTGGGGTATAATGGGATATACTGGGCTAGACTGGGAGCCTGTTTATACTGGGATGGACTGGGGTATACTGGACCGGACTGGGGTATAATGGGATATACTGGGCTAGACTGGGAGCCTTGCTCCACTGGACTGGTTTATACTGGGCTGGAGTGGTTTATACTGCGATGGACTGGACTGGGTTATACTGGGATGGACTGGGCTAGACTGGGGGCCATGCTCCACTGGACTGGTTTATACAGGGCTGGACTCGTTTATACTGGGATGGACAGGGGTATACTGGTGTGGACTGGGTTATACTGGCATATACTGGGCTAGACTGGGGGCTGTGCTGCACTGGACTGTGTCTATACTGGCCTGGACTGGGGTATACTGGGATATACTGGACTAGAGTAAGGGCTGTGCTGCATAGGACTGTGTCTATACTGGGCTGCACTGGTTTATACTGGCGTGCACTGGGTTGGACTGCAGTATACTGGCTTATACTGGGCTGAACTGGGTCATACTGGCCTGGACTGGGGCATACTGGGTTATACTGGGCTAGACTGGGGGCCATGCTGCACTGGACTGGTTCATACTGAGCTAGACTGGGCTATTCTGGGCTGTGCTGGGTTATACTGGGTTATACTGGCTGGACTGGTTATACTGGGCTGTGCTGGGTTGTACTGGGCTGGATAGTTATACTGGCTTATACTGGGCTGTGCTGGGTTTACTGGGTTATACTGGGCTGTGCTGGGTTATACTGGGCTGTACGGGGATGAATAGTTATACTGGGTTATACTGGACTGTGCTGGGTTATACTGGGTTATACTGGGC
>NW_010552462.1:27586-90605 GCF_000687285.1 Phaethon lepturus | reverse complement strand
TTTTTTTTTTTCCCCAGTTAACTAGTCATACAGACAAAGAAACTTCAGAGGTGAATTCTACAGCAATCGTCTTTTCTTGTGAGCTTCCTTTCATTTTTCAAAAGAGATTTTTAAACTCTAGAAGAGTCCTAGCTGGTCTAAAAAACAACCCACAAAGAAGCAAAGAAAAGTTTCAACTAATCAAATTGATAGTTTTTCATAAGCTTAAAACTAATGAAAATCTATTACTTCAAACTTTTGAAAATTAAATTAATTCAAAACCTTGTATACTGCTAGCAAAGAGGAGGTTATACAGAAATTCTAACTTTTATATTTTTTCTTGTACTTACTGGACATTTGTGTTAAAATAGGACAACATGCCCATTACTAAATTCTTTATTGCCTTAATTCTGAAGACCTGACTACTTCCTTTTGCAAAATATAACAGGGAGATAACAAAGCGTGCCTTAATGCATTGCAGCTTTTTCTAGACACAAGGGTCCACTGTTAAGAAGACAACATGTTCTATCTATGAAGGCTCCTTTACAGGTGTGCCAGGACCAGGAACATTCCTAGGAGTCACTAAGGAATAACTTGCAGCCTATGTTCAGCCTAATCATGACCCACTTCTGGCCAGTGCTGACAACTTTTCAAATTGACTTTGAAATGCCTGTAGGTAAAACAGAGGTGGTGGCCTTTATGCTGCCACATCACCTGTCCCTCACAGGCTCTCCCACAGCTCTGCACCGGCAGGAATTTGTATGAACCCAGAGATCAGTCCGGGTGCTGGTCTTTTATCTTCATAGATGTCAAGGAAGGAATAACTGTGAACTTGTCTCCATAGTCAGGATGAGGCATGCTCAGTGCTGAAAAGCTCAGGAATGCTTTCAAAATACACTTTGAAGCCTACTTGGTAGGAACAGCTGGAAAGTACATCTACGCTATCAGCAAGCTGCTCTGATACTGCGAGCAAAAACACAAGCTGAGTCACAGTAGATGACAATGCTGCTGACAAAATGTTTTATACTGCAAAGTAAAACAACAATGGGATTATTTATGGACTGCAACTCTTATTTTAATGTCAATAAATGTACTGGATAAATTCCCCTTCATTAGCTAGAAACCTCAGAAGGAAACAGAAATATTCTGGTAAACCACAAGCTTGTTCTTAGCAAATACATGGCTACATTTCCACTGCAGAGGCATACCCAGACTGTTTCTTCACAGGGACAATAAATCCCTGGGAGTGAGAAAACAGAACCGATAAAAGCAAAACCTACAAAGTAAGGGTGTGTGACACATGGCCCTTAAGGCTCCAGAGGATGACATTGGAAAGTATTGAGAGTAGCTTTTTTTTTTTTTCTTTTTATGAATGGAAAATGTATTTTCTGAGATCTACCATTCAACTCAAACCCCACGGCTGGAATGAGTCCCCTTCACTATGAGAGGCGTTTGCTCTCTTATCTACTGGGCTGCAGACATCCCAGAGAGAGCAAGTTGGTTTGACTGCTGTGTGCAGAGCAAGAAAAAAGAGGAAAAGCACAGAAATAATGTGTTACACCTCCCTAATTGCTGAGACAAGAAGGAGCAAGTCTTTCCTTGTAATAGCTGACTCTATAGATGTTATACATCAGTCCACATGATGCGCTGAATGCAGGGCACTCTAGGCCTTCCCCATCCTTCCTCCTGACACCTCGCTACTGCTAGAGGTTTCGTGGAGAGAAAGAAAGGACCCAGATTTGCCACTGGGGCTCTCCTATCATGGAGGAAACTCCAGCAGACGAGCTGTGGTCAGCTTCTGATTCCTTGAGACTGATTTTTCAAAGGCAGAGAGCACAAGGAACAACGTCTTGTCGAATGATACTGATGTCTCCTCATGTGTCTAGAAGGAATAGTTTCACCTCAGGATGGAAAATCCAGACATCATGGTCAGAGATTGCTTTTTCCTTCTGCTCCTCAGCACTAATCTTTCTTTACTTTTCCTTTCTAAATCTGTGGTTCTACATTTTATTCTGCACCTAATGGCTTGCAAGCTATTTCCAGAATTGAAAATGTGGTACTCTGTTATCTGTGTAGCGTTTTGTTTATTTATAGCATGACATTAATGACACTTTGAATTTGCTTCAGAGTTTTTTTTCTTATTGTAAAGACAAGACACACAAACAATTGTGTCTGGGTCGAAATACATTCTTAACCCCATTCAATTTATTTCGGATGCTGAGTCCTGAGGAAGAGGGACCAGTGACTAATAAATCAGGCATTTCTTTCTTCAGTATAAGTCACCTACTGGGATCAATAAGAAGCAAAACAAAAAAGTTCTCCTGTTTGCATGAGGTAATGCAGACAAATAGCTACATGTAGTAGCTAAGAGCATATTTCAAGCCCTACACTTAGCATACAGGCTAAGCTTATCAAGAATAGCTTGTTGTATTTAAGCAAGACTAGAAAACTATTTGCTAAGAAGGGAACACCAGGGATGAGAACATGGCTTAACATGGAGAATCCAAGTCCTTCCTCATCAGCTTTCTATTGAGCCTCTGGGTCAAGATCTATATACCAATATTCCCATTTCAGAAATCTGAGACTTCTTGCAATCTAACAGCTATGAACCTGATGCTCAGCTAAGCAGGCACTGGAGCAGATTTCTTGGGATGGTGCTAGAGCTTTGGTAGCCCTGCCCGTTAGCGCTGGCTTGTGTGGGATGCACTCTCCTGCCTGCACAACCTTCCCTTTTTCCCAGCTTCAGCCAGGTCATTGCTGTGCTCTCAACCATCTCAAGGCAATGCAAAACCTGTCACAACACCAGTTTATTTTCCACTGGATAAAAATTATTCTCACAGTCTCTGTAGATAAGCAGATACTAAAGAAGCCCCACACAAATGCAAAGAGCTGCAAGTATACTCACAAGTATACGTTTACACAAAATACTGTTCCAATAATGATTTTAGAAAATAAATCTCAGTAAAAAAAGAGAGGTGAACCTCACTACCAGTTACTTACTTATTGAGTAAGTCAATTGGAATCATGTTTCCTTACCCCTTCTTTCTTCCCACAAAACCTCATTTAGACTGTTGGCTAAAACCTGTTTCTCCACTCAGTTTTGCAAATTATTTGCCTCCACATTGACTAGACAGTCTTACTTCTGGGTACTTACCAGGACCAGAGCTTTTACCATCATAATATGAGGACTCAATGCAAATAGATGGCACAACATTATGTTAAGATGAAACATAAAACAATGAGATACCTACAAATAACAGATACTTTTCAGTAACAGGGCAAAGCCTGACTCTTGAAAGTGAAACAATTCTCCTCCTGCTTCCTGTGACAATTGTTTGTCAAGGGATGGGGAAAAGCAAATAAGATTTTTAATCTTCATGAACTATTTTTAAGGTTCACCAAACTAGTGCAAGTTCACAGGTTTCTCTGATGTAACTAAGACAACAATTACATTTTTATAATTAAAGATAAGATTGTTGCAAGTACTGCAATAAGACCATTCCTTCTAAGGCCACCCTGTCACAAACATGTTACTGCTACATGGCACACATTATAGATATTTGCTTTCACACGTAAATATGCAGGCACACGTCCATGGTCTTTATTCAGAAGTTTACATAAACCTCACACTGAGTCAGGCTTCCAAACCGATAGTACCTGAATATGTTCCAAACGAGGCAGAATGAGTTATTTTGCCCCTCATTCTGTTTTTGTAGAAAAGTAGAGCAGCACCTTTATGCACATACACATTCTCAGTCAGGAACGGATATTATTTGGCCTAGAGCACCTCATTTTTTCTTTAAAATAAACAAACACAGAATCAGGTTCCTTCTTGTAATGGTTTCACCTGAGAATAAAGTGATCACCTTCCTAAAGGGAAACAGCATTAACTAGAGCTTGTTTGTGTTTGTGCTGGAAAACCAGGGCTCCAGTGGATAATCCAAAAGATTATTCCACACTGGATTAACCCAGACAATACTTATCAAAAATGTCACACCACAAATATGAGCCAAGAATACGTTATTGGGAAAGCTGCCTGGACCAATGTAAAATTAGAGAAAATGGGAAAGTATTATGTATCAAACAAAGCAAAACACTTGCATAGTCTGTGAGCATACGTTGCTATAACTGCCTTTATACTAAATTAAACCAAATGGGGAAAAAAAAAAGAAAGAAAACTAAGCCCTATACCCCTCCAGTGTCTCATCAGATTGCATTATACTGACAGCTCCACAGGACCTCAGTGGGTCTGGATTCTCATATTCTCCACTCATACCTCTGCCGGTATCTCACTGACAGCAGTAACAGGTTGCCATCCTCCCCAGGGTTAAATATGAAGGAATGGGACATTTTGCAAGTCCCATTGTCTCACCTCCTCCTTTGTCCTACCCTTTCTGCACTTCGTTGTTTCTCAGACCTGCAGTCATCCATTTCCCCAAGTCCAGATCACCTTGCTCAGTAGTCCTAGCTGCACTCAGTAGCAACACAAACTTATCCCACAGGTATTCCCATCTCTCCACATATCCAAGCTTCTGCTCAAACCTCCCTTGCTCCATGACTCTGGCCTCTTTGCATTCTCAATGTATTTCTGTTTTCTTTTTCCTCCCACTATTACTCCCCTTGCTCTGCCCCACTCTAGTCCTCTGGTCATCCCCTGTCTAGCTCCTGCGACCCCCAATCCAAACCAGTTAGCTTTCTCCTTGTGTCACTTCCAGGACCAATCCCGAAGGCGCAGAATGGAATTATTTTGTAAAAGTCGCTGCTGCTGAATCCAGGGATACAGTTCAGTAAAGAGAGAAACTCTGAGCTTTTATATAAAAGAGAGCCTTTGAGAACACAGTAATTCACCCTGTGAATTTTAGAGTGCAGTTCCATCCTGCCCCGCACATATCAGAAAGGTCACTTGCATCCTCAGCTTTCAGTCCCACCTCTGTGCCAATCTGCAAGTCAGAAAATGCTGGATTCATCCCACCTAACTGTACATGGTACAAAGACATATAGAGACAAACATAGAAAGCCAGATGATTTCACCAAGCTCTGTGCTTTTTGCCTTCTAACACCACAGATTATTTTGGGTAGGGATCTTATTAACTCTGTACTGCACCTGACACAAAGGGGACATGAATGTGGATTTGGTTTCTGGACAACTTCATATTATAAAATAAATTTTATGCTAAATACCTACAGAAAAGATACTGGTAAAATCTGTCCTATTCTAAGATTTAATAACAAATGTACTATTTGATGCATAATAGGCAATTCATTTTGCTATGCATTTACTCTGTTTAAAACATAAAGCACTTAAGGATATTTGGAGTATGCAAGACACTATTATAAAATCAATTTCTATTCTGGTTTATAACCCAACCACTTAAAGTCTTAATTTGCTACAATTAACTTTCTTATATTCCAACTCATTATAAGTGCAACCAGCTACCTCCTGAACTCTGATCATAAGCTTCTTAGAGCTAAACTATTTAGTTATTGTCTACCACATCCACCATCTCCACTTGCTTATTGCCTACATTTATGCATTTACAGCACCAGTTCAGGTTGTTTGCACTTGCCTGAGAACCTGCTGCCTCTTTTTCTGAGGCTGGAAGGAGGGAGACTTTGGTTTCACCGAGTGATATCCCATTACGCTTTACAAATAAACAAACAGCAGAGGAACTGGCAGGAAGTCATGCCCCTTTGGCGAGCAGGGCTCCGTCTCAGCAGAGGGCAAACGAGACAGCATCATTTTCACTCCAGCACAAAGTGTCTATTCTTGACTACTTGACCAAAGGAAGCGAAAGCAGAGGGACGACTAGCAAAGCACATCTGCAGGGCGGTATTTCACAGGAAGTAATGCAGCTCCTCTGCAGATACGTTTCACTGAAGAACAAAGACTGATTTTGTTCAGTGCTTCAAGAATGATGCATTGAACCTGGACCTAGCTTTTCAATCCCTGAAAACAAGGCTTAGAGAGTGAAACCTAACTTCTCCCTCACCCTTGTTCAAATTAGCTGCATGATTTTCAAATTGGCCCTATACTTACCATATGAAGAAAGCTTAAAAGACACCCGCTAATCTCCAAATAAGTTTACATGTTTTCTGTATTGATTGCAGACTACACACAAGTTAGTGCATCTGAGATAAATGTCAAAGCAACAATAGCTAAACTGGTTACATGAAACATCCTCCAAAGCTCAGCTGTCTTAAAGCTTAAGAAAGAAAATATTTATGACTAAGAACAAGACAAATGGTGTAATAATACATTAGCAGGCAGTATTGTCACTGATTGCTAACATATCTTGAGCTTACGTATTTTGCATATATCATAACCTCTGAGGCATACTACCCACTACAATTGGTTTTCCAGCAGCTCAACATTTAACATGAGATAATGAGGTGTGTTTTTGAATGATCCAAGCAGCATTAGATGTAGTGGAAGCCAAAAACATGATCATATTAAAAGCAAATAGCAGAGCAGATTACCTCTTGCCCTCTCTTTTAGCTTGAGCAGCACATTCCAATAAGTGCAGAAGACACACTGTCAAGTACTTCTTTATAGTTTAATTTTCTTTTTTTAATCTCCATTGCTTGCAGTGCCCTTGCCCTCTTCAAAGCTGCAGAATAAAATTCCTTTCTCTGTCAATTTTGTACTTTCTCTCAACAAAGAATGACTGGGGATTTAAAACAAAACAAAACAAAAAACCTTCAAAACTTCAGCCCCTCTCCAACAGAAGAATTAGAGGTAAAGGTTAATGATAAGAAGTTTTGATCAATACTTAAAGGAACCAATAAGATCAAAGGAATGTCATATGTCCTACTCCTAATTATTGCTCATGTCCACTGTGACCAGCTCTGTAAAAATAGTAGAGCATTTTACAGCAAACTATAGCTAACTGTACATGCAGCCTTGGAGATACTTGCTTTTTAAGGAGGACACTAGGGTCTTTTCTCAAAATATTTTTTTGACAATTTGGGAGCAGAAGTTGTGAAGTGTGATGAGAACAAGGTAACAGTGGTCTGGGGGAGGTCCCTGGATCCGAGCAATATCACTAGAGCAGCTTGGTGATGCGTACGTGAAGAATTCCCCTTGGTGGCTGCCTGATCTGGAGTAGGACCATGACCGGAAGACAAAGGTTGTTTGTACTGGCTCGGGTCTCAGAGTCTGGGAGCCACGCAGGGCAGATGTGATCACCTGGGAAGGTGGGCTGAAGGCTATGTGTTTACTCTGGCTTGGCAGTCCAGAGCTGGAAGATGTCTCGGTGAAGGAGAAAATATCCAGAGCCCCTGAATTTATAGATTGGCATCCTCTAATTTTTTTTTTTTTTTTTTCCTCCTTGAAGTGCAGTACAGAAACTGTCCCTTGGTGGTTATTGATAGAAAGTTTCCTTCAGTTTCAGGACTGATAAGATTATTATTATTTTTTTAATAACTTAAAATCATATTCCTTCAGACCATTATTTAAAGATTTTATCCTTGGTACGTGCTGTATATCACATATAGGAGCTCTCCTTATAATTTAGTCAGCATATTGTTTAAACATTGCATTCACAATGTTGTACATTTGTGTATAGAAGCTATAATTTGCATTAGCTGCAGGACTAAATTTGGTTTAATCGCTTTCTCCCCTCATGCATTGCAACTCTGTATGGGAAACAGTAACATGAGGAACAAAGATCTCATCCCTCCGGTTCCCTTCCCAACCTTCCAGTCAATGCAAGCAATGCAAGAGTTAACTGGATGGCATCACATCTAGTGATTACTCTCTAATAATACATGGCTGCACCCTTTTGTTACAGTAAGCATTTGGGTCAGCAGATACCATAGGAGCAGTGAGAAGAAGCTTTGCCTGCATCTTTTCTAGCTTTCCCTGTCAACTTCACCAAACTTCCCTCTTTTATCCTTTTCTTTAGGGATCCACAGGGAAGCAGCTCAGCTCTCCAATACACTGAACAACATCAACCCTTAGGCTGATTTCTCCAGCCCAACCTCTGATACATTTAAAATGAATCATGAAAGAATCAGAGACTAATTCACAACATAGCTAACAACTCCACTACAACAGGCAAACCTCAACGGCAACTGAAGTTACTCTTTTGCCAACGGAGTAGACGACTGCTATTCAAGTAAAATTAGCACATCACCTAGAGAAAACTATTTCATAAAGCAGGATGTTTCAACCCCTAGGTCATGGCTCACAGCAAGTTCTTTAGTTGATATGTTTTTGCTGCCTATTTCTATCTGTAATGAATCTACCACACAAATCTGTGTCCACTCCTATGCTTAGGAGCAACCAACGTTGGGAAATGCACATAACTAACATAACTTCCAAAGTCTGGTCTTGTTTTCAGTTGTTGTGTCAAGTGGGGATATCAGCACTGGACAACATGATTTTGGAAGCAAGGTCAAGTGCTTCCTCACTTGAAAAGGGTAAGAAATAGTGCAAAATTTGAAGATTGAAAGAGAAGCAGAAGATGTAAATCAAGCCACCTGGATTTCCAGACAGGGCACACTCAGTGGAGAATGGCTGACCACCAAACATTTAGTACTGCAACAACTTCAGTGTATTTTTCCTGTGGTATTTCCTCACATAGAGTATCAGAGGTGGGACCCATTTGTGGGAAGTTAGAGCAGGGAGAAATTTGTATTTTAATAGGGCTGGGGGTCTGCACATCTGGCACAGCATCAGCTGATACATGGGGTGTAGTGTGTGCTATGATGCCAGCTAATGCTGCTGAAGGCAGAGGCCAAGCATAATGACAAGATATGTCCTCTGTAGGGACACCCTTCTTTAATTACTCTGCTTGCAGCTTCCTGCTCCTTTTCTACCTCCCTGGAACACAGAGGAGGAGGTGACTCTGCTTAGGCCACTCCACTGATCAGAGAGGTAATCAAAAAATACCATCTCAGAGGGGACTCTCCATGTAATTTCCCTCCAGACTCAGTTGAAAGCCCGTTGCTATTCCCCTTTCCGCCTCCTCTGTGTTCTTGCCCTCTGAAATCCCCCGGCAGCCATACTGCTACGGATGTGCAAATGGTCTATCAGCAGCAGCCTGAAGTCAGGAGATGAAAGACATGACTCACACTAGCTACAGAAGAGAGTTGTGAGAGGACATATGCTTTTGGACAGGAAGCTGCTATGAAATGCACCAGGGACAATTGGGGATGGGTCCTTTCCTCTCCCCAGGTATCCCCCAAACACCCAGGTAATGTAGCAGCTACAGCTTGAAACAAAACATTTAAAGCTTGTTAAGCATAAAGGATCTTTATCTTTCTTTATGAGGCAGAGGGTTGTGCTTTCCTGTAGCTAATTATACAATCTTTAACCACTGGAAGGATTCATAAGCACCAGCATATGCAGAATGACTGCCTGCATTTTGTAGCTCAATTCTTATGGACACAGATATGTGTCCTGGAGACCAGGAACACCATATGTTCTAGGAAGCAAGTGCTGGGGCCTCTGCACTGTCTCATGTACTCCTCCTATTCCTCAGACTACCCAGTGCACTGAATATCCAAAGCTTTTACAGAAAGTATGCTACATGCTCATGAGAATTTTTTATTCAGCGATAATGTGTGATCTATAAAAAAAACTGCAGAAGATTGTGTGTAAATCATTTAAGCATGTTCTCTTCAAGATTTCCAGTAGCAGCTTTTTTGTACTACCAATGAGCCAGAGAATATTTCCAGCACAATTGTTATTGCTGGAACTTTAATTCTTTATGGAAAAAACCTAGATTACAAGGATGAAAACAGAACTACGTCAGAAATACCTGAGAAAAAAAAGAATTGAAGGAGGCTGAAATTCTCTCACAGGTTTTCCAAACTATTATCTAACAGCAAGTTAACGTTTAAGGTCCTACAAGACAATTCAACATACACAGAGAGATTATTTACGACTTGCCATTAAACATACCAGCTAAACTGAGGGTTTTAAATCCCAGCTCTGAACAAAGGTCTGTGTAGAACACCAAAATCCTTGGAGGATCACCAGAAGGAGCATAAGGAAGATGCAATACTTCTGTGTACTTTTCTAGGTGATAGGGGGAACCACAGTCTGCTCTTACAAGAGTAGAGAAACTGTTCACAATCTGGATCTGTACTTATTTTCCAGCAGGATTTCCAACGTGCTGAAGATCAAAGGTCCAGACTAACTAATTTCTGGAAAGAGGAAACATCTCCACTTTGAATATACTGTGCCAAGGTGTTTTGCCAACACTTAGCTCATGGACTTTAAAGAAAGAGGAGAACTCTGGCAGCAAAAGAAACTGCTCGAGGAAGCAAGCGGTGGGATTCCACGCCGCAGGGTGCTCCAGATGCTACAAGTTTGATTAGTTCAGAAGGTTACTGAAGATAGTATTTGCCAATACTTGCTCCTCAGAATCAGGCCCCCCTAAGGCTAATTCTTCCTCTTTTCCTGTGCATTGCCTCTCTACATTAAGGTAGATGGGTAGCCTGCATACTTAGCCACAAATGAAATAGCTTTCCTACTAAAAGGCCGAAGTCACAATTCTGCTTCCATTTCTATGGATATAAGGTTGCATTTTCAAAAGCAGACAAAATTAGACTTTGGTTTTACCTATATAAAATAACTGTCTTATGAGAGGTGATTTGGATTTACACTGGTGTAAGCTAAATTTAGCCCCTGAAGTCGGTATTTCAGGGATTTTAACGAAGTGATAATTTTTTATGGCTTAAAACAGAATTGGAAAACACTAACAACATTCTACCCAGTTTTCTAACATGTAGGTTAGCATGTCTGCTCCTTCAGTTACTTTGTGCTTTAAGTTATTGGCATTTGACTTCTGTGGTTTTGGCAGCCATAGCCAGCTTCCCCCAATTAACACAGAACGAGAAAGGATTTCTGTGCATTTAAATACAAATCAGTATGGCCAACATTATACCAGCTTCATCTGCTGAGAAATGCAGACAACTTGTTTGTACCCAGACTGATTCTGCTGCAGAAGCATTGCTCAATGCAGCATAATCGTGACACCTTTGCTATACCCACAGTATTCGTTCAACTGAGCTACAGCACACTGGAGCTAAAAACGGATCACAATGCACAAACAAGATTGTCAAGGTGTTCTTGGCAGAAGCACAACTGAACCTCTGTTACAGCAGCACAAGTGTTCTGCTGCCGTACCTAACATTGCGTCAGCACTTCTGTATAAGCTCTTCTTTTCAGGGCACCACATTGACTTGGATGAAGAAATTCACTCTTCAGTGAGTGCTGGCATTTGGAGCTATGCAGTTTGTCTGCATACAAACAGAAACACCTTCCCATCTGAGCATGTAACTACACATTTCAGCATATAATTATTGCAGTTCTCAGAAACTACAAACTACATGTCGCTTGCTAATCACAAGTAAGAAGTCACTCTAGCCTTTTATCGACAATGTTATTATTTTAAAACAGGTAAATTGAATAGGTTTACAGGTTCCAGATCTAATCAAGGAATGAGAAGGCTGTTAACAGAAGCCCCAAACGTCTGACAATTAAAAAAAGCTTTAAGGTCTTGCTCTGCCACTGCTTGGTACTTGCAAAGCCATTTGCAATCTAATAGCACCTTGGCCGTCTATATCAGCATGTACAGGACCTTGAAACCAGCATGTCTCTGCGTCCAAACATTCCTCATATAGCAAGAGTCACGGAATCCCACAAAGATGCTCTTTTAAACACTGTTGTTTTATCCAGCTTCACCGTTACTGGGGGGATGGCGGGGAGCACATCTAAACTTACCTATGCTCTAAGCAAAAGTTAAACGCTGCAGAAAAATATGGCTGGGGTGCGTTTTGGCCCCCCTCCCCCCTGCCACTATAGCGTACAGAAACTGGGCTGTGGGCAACACGCTCTGCGGGTATCGTCAATCTTTGCTCTCCCTGTCAGCCCCAGTCTATCTTTTTAATGCTCTGTGGTTCAGAGCAAGGTGGGAGGCGCAGGGTGGGGACCGCTGGTGCGGAGGCACTCCCACTCTGCTGCAAAGGATAATTCCCTGCTCCTGGGCACTTTGCCCCCTTCAATCACTGCCGAGCTGGGGGGAGTTGGCTATGCTTCAGCTCGCCTCTGAATGAAGCTTTGGAGGAGAATCTAGGCAATTTGGATGCTATGGGATGGATGTCAGTGGGCTGGGCCCTCAGTAATTAATGGTTCATAAAGATTTCTGGTATCTGAAACGAACCTGGTTATGTGACTGCATCGATCTGTTCCAGGGGATGATCAGAGGCAGGTGAGAGGAACAGCTTTGTGCCATCACTCTCAAGGCTGTGCCTTCATGGACAGGCTTCTTCCAGGACTTCTGTTATTAACCACATCATCCCCTTTGTGCTCTGACAATCAGTGTAAATGGCCCCAAAAGTCAAAGGCCTGCAAAGGACACATCTTAGAGCCATGCTCCTCAGGTTTGTGCCAACTATTCCTCTCCTGTGCTGAAGAAGCAATGTCAGCCTAAACAATTAATGAAAAACATGGCAGAGTTTTTCCTGAAGTAAAGTAATTTTCGTGGTGGTTGTTGGCCTGAAGTAGGAATCACCAAAAAACCCCTTAATGCTGCAGAGGGGTTTTTCAATGCACTCTACCAGCCTGACCAAAGAATGAGATGTACACAGGCATTCCAACTACTTTGTCTGGAAACCAAATAACAGAACACTGACATTTTTTCAACCACTAAATAAATTCAAACAGTGACTAGAGCAGCAAGAGCTGTGTGTGAAAGAAATACTGCCATCATGCAAGTACTGGACTTTGTGGGAAGAAACTTAATTCAGAATTGAACTTCATCCACTTCATTCAGAATTATACACCCTCCCCCTTTTCCCAACAAATATTTAAATTTATTGTTTAAGAAAAATCCCAAAACACCTGTCTCCTGACCCTTAGAAGAGCTTTATTTCTAATAAGGATCCTTTTCAAAAATGCTTTGATTAAGTAAAGAAAAAGGAAAGATGAATAGACAGCTAAATATCCTCTAATAAGAAAAGTTAATAAGGAAAATGGTTCTAATATTTCTTTCTCTGATAATGGTTCCATTGTTTTGATTTTAGAGGCATAAGTGAAGTACACATTCAGCGATGCATTCCCATGACTAAATCACCTGTAAGATTGTATTTTGCATTTGAAAGCTCTTTTACAATGTCTTTCCCAGAGTAGATGCCCCTGCTTCTTTGATGCGGTTAAGCAATTTTGCACAATCATGTAGTAGATTAAATTAGACTTCGTCTTCCTTGAACATTTTTATGCTAGGTCTGGGTTATAGATGGAGCTCAGCAACATCAATTCTCATTGAAGCAGCATACTTGAGGACACTTAGCAGGAAGAACTTAACTTGGAGAATCAAAACCAGAACACAAACTTCTACTTGTACAGAACAAATATACTCTGCTTTCAGTGACCTTGCCCTTTTTTCCCCTGCCACCGATGAGCTGGAATATCAAGCTGTGTCATTTTTTAACTATTCTGTGAACACCCTTTGAAAGTAGGAAAACAAACAAACCAAGCCCACTATACTTAATACCCCAACATAGTACCCCATTAAGGGGATAGAGGCTTTGACTAAAAATGAAAATGTTGCAAGTTCTTTTGTGTAGCCAACCACAAACTACCCATTTACATCACTGATGAAGCACGGAGCCAGTAGCAGGAAAAATGAGCACAGAATAGTTGCTTTCACTTTTAAAATTTAAATAGTATTTAATGAAGGCATTAATCGGCAAAAAAAAATATTTTGTGGAAATTTGCCATGACATACAATAGACTCAGGGAGTCCATTTGAAGGAAAAAAAAAATACCCTTGATCAGGCAGACTGCATTTAATAACATAGCAGAGGACATAAGCTTTTTTTAAGAAATAAGTGTAATAATCAAACCTGATATTCTACTACCTGGCTTGCGTTAAAGGCCTGGTTCAAGGTGCAAATGGAAAGTTCCCCCCCCTCCCCCCTTTTTCTTTTCAGGAGGCTTTGGCTGTGTGTTGCTTTATAACAGCTTTGCTAATTAAGTGTCAATTGGTTGCTGAATGTGACACTCATTTCCTGGCTTTTTAAAACTTTTCTAAATGTATGGAAAATATCTACACTTGGAATTTCTTAAGAAAAAAAGCAGCAGCTGACACTGTCTTTGCCAACAGAATTTCAAATACTTTTCTACTCAAAACGTATGCTGAGATAAATACCTTTTTAACATTGAAAAGGGGGAAGGCATTAATGGATTTTGGCACCTACCCCGATAACAACAAAAAGAGGCTCCCTTTACACCTATGCTACTAAGCTGCTTGGGCTGCCTCACGTCCCCTTTCCTTCAAGTTACTGTTTGCTTTCTTTTGCTCTGAATATGAAATTGAAAAAATATGAATTTGTTCTGCCATATGCTTTGCTCTAAATGAAACCAAAGAATCTTGGTTAAAAGTTATTTGGGTCAAATCTATAAACCGCATGAAACCCCTGATATAACTTAGGGTTTTGGGTTTTTTTTTTCTTCCCCCTAAGCTTAGGCACAATTCTAGCCAAATTGGCAAACACTATCAGAGCTTCAGGATGGTGTGTGTGAAACAAAAATCCCCACAAAATCTGAAAAACAAGTCACTTTTGCCTTATTTTAGGGATTTCTATGGAGAACATTAAACAGCCCCGTGTAACAGGATTAAAATAAATGTACTTTCCAGGGTCTGAAATTTCTTCCTGAGGGTTTAATAACAGTGTTATTAACATAAGCTGATGCAGGATTATACCATAAATATTTAAATCCCAACACTTCCTGGAATTAATCTAGAAAGGGGAAAATTTCATACTGTTTCTTACCCTTACCTAAACTAATCTGTTTCACTGATGTGCTTGTATGGTCCACTCTCCTTAATAGGTGTTTTAGCAAATGGAATACTGAGTCACTAGTTAATTTACTTTTGGTGTAATTTTGCTAGAATACTTCTGAACAATTAACACTCTGGTCTGAAGGACAAAGTTACTTTGACAAAGGTGTGCCTAAGGGCTACTCCACAATGTGTTCAGAGTCTGGGATTTTTGGTACACGTCTGGAATTGACAGTGACTCAATACATAAGCATATCCTTTTGTATTCATTTGTGTGATAACCTCACTTTTATTGGCACAGGAATATGTTGTCTTTTAACCTGACTTAAGGAGCTGGCCCTAGAATTAGTCTTCATCATTTTGGATAGCAAGTTGGAATCAAGATTATTTTGACAGATGGCATCTAGCCTGTCTAATATGCATTTTACCTGCTCCATAAATATTGATGACTTTAATACATTTTTGTTCTGCCATATGCTTCTTAAAGGTACACTTCCAAAACTTGACTTGGCTGCATGATTTAGATGGAATTAATCTCCGTTTTCTAGTACTATGGATGAGATCAGAATCACATCTACTGCGTCTGAAGTTGGAAGATTAAAAATGGGGTGTGTGCATGTGAGGGCACAGGGGGATAACACCAGCAGATCTGCATCACAGTTCTACTTTCATAATCCTGGGGTAGTGGACATTACAGAGGGACACTGTGCAGGTGGAAGGTGTCTTCATAATACAAATCTTACGACACGGAAAGGAGTTCTGGGCAAAGGGAACCCCCTGCCTCACCATGCCCTGCCACTTGGACAACATTTGGAGCAATTTCTCCCTCTCCTTTGTGAAAACTTTCAGCTCTGTCAACTCTTATGACTGCCATACTGAATGCTTCCAAGAGAAAAACAAAAATGTGGAGAGAAGGTGCTCCTGTTAGATGCTTGCCAAATCAGTTGTTTTAGACCCACAACTATACGAGCATCTCTTAACATGCAAGCTGACATGCTATGCAGGTATTCCTCTGCATGAGCGCTCTTTCCTCCACCCTGCCGTTTAAAGGACGCACTGCTGCATGCTTTCTGGAGAACTATTTTCTCTATGTAAAGACAGTTTCCTTGAACTCTGTAATTTCCAAGGCAGATGGAGTGCAGAGTGACAAGTAGCCCACTTATTATTAACATCACTTTCCTGCTTCTCCACCAAGGTTACAGACCCATCCACAGTGCTGTAACTGAAATGGGAGAGGGGCCAGGGCAGCTGGCAGAAAAACGGGAGATGTGGGCTAGCGAAAGCCCAAGAACCATTCCCCCAGGCTCCAATAGCCTTGAAAAAAGCAGCACTGCTTCCAACGGGAGCAGCCTTGTGCCCTACGGCTGGGAGAAGTTGGCTTTGACTCCCAGCAGTCTTTCCTCTGTTGAATTTGCCACCTTGTTTCATCAAGGAAAAGAGGCAGCCTTAATGCCACCCCTCTGCACATTATGCTTCTGCTGCTTCCTTTTCCCACTCTAACTAGAAGTTCTTCAAATAATGTCTGGGACATGCTCTGTACATATATTTTTTGGGGGTATTCTATGATATGGCTGAATATAGCAACACACAAAAAATATGGCATGCCCTTCATAGTAAGCTGTAGGAAGTCAGAACCATACTACAAAATTTATTAAAATACTAAATATATGTACTTAGGGTTTTGCGACAGTTAGAAGTGATACAGAGATACCATTTGTAAAAATAAAAAAAGTATTTTCTATCAGCATTTTTGTGGGTTCCCAGAGAAAAAGATTTTTCTCAAAAATAATGAAAAATCCTATTAAAAGTGATAAAAATGTAACTGCATTTTCTCAAAAAGTAGTGAAAGAAATAGTTTTCTACTCTGCCAGGTGCACAATTTTTTGTAGCTACTTTCAGCAAAATAAGAGATTACAACTTAAAAAAATCAGTTAGGATTATAATATTAGCATATACCACTATTTTCCCATCTTTAAACAGTTGTTTCACTTTTTCGGTAAAGTATCCGCTATTATTTACCCTTCTTTACAAGAGGGAAGATCGTACACCATAGCTCATCAGCAAAAGAAAACAGAACTAGAAAACCTGCTGAGAATATTTGCAGCATGTCTTGCTTGATAAATAATAACCACTTTAGGGCTGAGCAGATAAAAGGAGAGGTTAATGGTCTTGCTGATGCATTGGTACATTAGTAATGGCAGAGGCTCTGTTTGTTGGCACTGCAATCAGACAAGAGCCCATATACCGCACGGTATTCGCAACAGAAATACAGGCAGCTAAGTGCTTTAAATTTGCTACCTGAAGTATATTGCAAAGTGACTCCAAGCACCATACAAAACTGTCAGGAAGGTTTCTTTGCAAAGTGCATTTATGTAAATTCTCTTCAAATTAAACAAATTATTTTCTAGTCTTTCTGGCTTTTTACAGCCAAATTGCAAGAGACTTGGTCTATATTTGCTTGTGCTAGTTTAACTGGGCTTTCAACTACATCTGTGTGTAGGGCTATGAATAGAAGCAAGAGGCTTTCTAGAAGAATTCATACAGTCAGGACCAGGATTTATCCCTGTGCACTAACTTACTACACAGCAGCATCCAGCAGCCACACAGGTTGGTATTTATCAGAACTTAAAACCACACTGACAGCACTGTCCAGAAGCACATGCTGTTTTCTGTAGAGGGGTCGGGCCATGAAGGAAGTTTTGCATAAGATTGGGTTTGCCTGAAGAGACTTAAACTGGCTACGCAAAGGTAAACTTGGTGTGAGCCATACCCACTCACAGAAGCAAATGATATTCTGTATGGAAATGCAGCATGCTTTCTATACATTCAACACACGTTTGCTATGCGAGTTAAAGGTTGGAAAAGGCTCACCTGACCATACTATAAAAAAGATATATGATTTGGAAGAAAGTCAGCAACATAGGCCTGTGAGGGATTCAAAGATAGGTCAGATCCTTACTGGATATAAATCAGCAAAGCATCACCGGCTTTTGTGTATTCAAATTAATTTTCACCAGCTAAGAATACATCCTTGCTCTGGTTGGATGAGACACAAAGGAAATCCAGGTACCACAAGAAGAGCTGGCATTTCTGAAGCCAATGGTAATTTCTGTAATTTCTGGTTTAGCCCATAATAAGAGCTTTAGAGATGTCCAGGAGTCAGTACTCAGCTGGAGCAGAGTATGCTAATTTGTGCAGGTGCTAAAACACAGTAGCTTGGCAGCTGTGAATAGGAAAGAGGAAAAAATGAGTGCTGCTCCATCTTTCAGTTGTGATTTGACATGTTTAAATGCAGGCAAGGGTTGAATCACTTCAGCAGGTTGGTTTGACCAAACACCCAAGAAGGAATATATAAAATAAGGCAGAAATACGATAAGAAATAGCTTTCCTTGAGTGGCTGCTTTTTGGTAGACCAAAACTGCAATGGGAAAAACCTCTCAGATCTATTTTATCGATCTTTTTTGCCACTGCCCTGGTAAGTACCAGTTCTGTAAATGCCAAGGCAAATTAGAACTGCTGTAGCAGTAGAGGTTAACCAAGCATCTGTAACCATCAGAAGAGGTGGAGTCTATTTCTGTTCAGTCTCAGACAAAGCTTCTGGTTACTCAATTAAAGTAATTTTACAGGTACATTACAGTCATCTGTATTTTTGCAAGGGTTCTGCAATGGCAGCGGAGGCTGTAAGTTCACGACTGCCTGCTGTACACTGACACCATACTAAACAACCACTTATGAATTGCATCGAGGCTTACAGTAGCTCAGTCCTCAAAAACGCTCAAGTGTTTGGATCGGAGAACAATTCACTGCATTCAGATTAGGGCACGCACTGGGCACAGCAACATAAATGTGTTCCTTGCTTTGCCCTCAGTTCCTAGCAATGTCTTCTTTTTGCCCGTTTGCACCACAAATGTGGACAGTTACACAGAAGTATCCACAACAGTTCCAAAAATCTCATTTCAGGTTGACAATAAGCAAGTTAGATTCAGTCGTTCTGTGTAGCAGCTCAGTCTCACTCCACATTCATTGCTTTGTACTTGTTAAACTGGGTTTCCAGCTGCCGTTTGTCACCTCTTCACCCAGTTTTGTGATGTCTTTGTCCAATACTTTGCAAGTTTTGACAAAGACTCCAGATCAAAGAATATATTATTTTTTTAAAGTACTTTTTTTTTTTTTTTAATTTGTTTGCTCGCTCTGTCTTTACTAGTTATTAAGCCAAGACAAGACCTTCCGTTTACATTTTGGAAAGTCAAGTTTCTTTACCAGTTATACTGTATCGACCGAATAACTACACTGAAGAAGTTCCAAAGGTGTACTCTTGAAGGACACCTGTGGCCCACAAAGTCTTTTTAACATTTTCACCTATTTATTTTTTCCAATTCTTAATTTACTAAACTTTAAGTAATTGCATTGCATGCTCATTTTATTTTGTGGTTCCTTGCCTGATGTCCCAGCAGTCCCTGAATGATCCTGTTCATGCATGCTGTCTGTGATGAGTCCTTTTCTAATTAATTTTGCTAGAATACCAGAGAATACAACTAGCAGTCCCAAAACATAATTTCTCTGAAGGATTTCTGAACAGAAAAAAATATTTACAGGCAAGACAAACTATTCACTTGTGAGGAGATGAAAAGTCTCTCAGGCCTTGCAAGATGGCAAGGGTCACAGTCCCCATCTTTAAGGTGAACACTAATATTCTTAAAGATGGCTAATGCAGCTGGATTCTGTATTCAGAATAGAGAAGTTAAGATTTTTGAAGTTGTCAGAGGAAAGAGCTAGCATGAGGAAGAGAAAGGGTTACACAGGTGTGAGGAGAACATAAGATGAGCTCTGAGAAAATATTGTATTTATTCAGACAGACTCAAAAATACTCAACTTAAATGGAAAGTAATATGTCAGGTCTTCATGGTTATGTGAGATCAAAACATGTTTGTTGCTTCTAGTTTCAAGGTGGTTTGACTTAACATGTTCATAGAGTCCCTCCTCTTCAGTGAGGCAGTAATATAGATAAACTAGGGACATATCCCTCCAGAGCTCTCAATATCTTACTAAGAAAAAGAGGATTCTGAGGATAACTGAAGAATCCAAGAGTCTTTCAATCATTTTTCTTCAATCTGACTGTAATTAATTACTGTAGCTAGATGGTGATCTATTCAAAACAGAAATGAGTTCAGTTTTGGGCTCAAGTTCAGGTAATTCTTAACTTGGTGAATAACTTCAGTGTAAGAAGTCTGGCTGACATTACTCTGCATTGCCTGTCAAAGCACCTTGCTAAGGGAAGCAGGTATGGCAGGTCTGATTTAGGAAGCATACGTGCAATCTTAGACACCTGTCTCACAGCATCGGTGACTACCACAGAGAAGCCAAAGCCACAACTCTGTTCCTGATATGCCTAAATCATTAGGAAGCTGGGATAGTGAAAACACAAAAACAACATGTTCATAATTCCTGAGCTTCTGAAGTCTAGTAACAAGCTTTATTTCCATGTTTTCTTTTTCCTAATATGTACACAATTTACTTCTGAAGTCACATGTACAGTGTATTCTGTAACAGAGCTCAGGAGCTTCTTTTATTGTCTGAGGCTTGGATTTGTTGCGTTAATGTATCACAGAATACCCCCAGAGGAACAACCTTTTGCCCCATCGGTTTGTTTACTATAGCATTTCTTGGTTTAATAAATGAAGTAGCTAACATGAAAACTTTTACTTGTTCCTAAGGTTTTGTTATTGCTATTTAAAATTATTTCATTACTTCAGAGGGCTTATTTAAAATTACTACCACATCTTTCTTTTGTTCATGTCCCCATAACATATGAGAAATAACAGTAAAACCTTTTTCTTGATTACCTTCCCCTCAATCTCATTACTTCATGTTTCTTTATGTTGAATTGGAGAAGTCACTCAAGTTTCCAGACTATTCCAAACCATTCAAATTTAAATGCCATGCCTCAAACTAAGAGCAAGTAATGTCTTCTCATAACGGTTTTTCTGAGGGGAAGAAGCATAACTTAAGTCCCAGCAATACTGGCAGTCCTCAGTTTTAGTCTTTTCTGCAGTTATCATTTTCAGTACGCAAAATACTCTATTAAGTAATATACAACTCACTAGAGATTTACATCTATATTATTTATGGAGGAACCCCTACCATCATATAATCCTAACAACCTTGTTGACTAAGTAGATCCACCTAGAGAAGCATTTCATCTTGTCTCAAGAACACGTCCTAATAACAGTACTACAGTGGCTTTCTTGCAGTCTACTTCAACAAGTAACAGTTCAATTTTCAGCATCCTTTCAAGAGTCATTTTACACGTTTCTTTATCAAAGGGTTAATTTCCTGCCATAGAAAGAGCTTTTAAAGCCCCTGCAAACTCTTTCATCAGCCTTTTATTTACCTAGTCTTGTGTAGTAGTTAATGTACAGTCAGATTCAGGAAGCAGAAGAACAGTTTTGTATTCTTCATTCTTCTGTAGATAAACAACATGACCTAGACAAATGAAACAGTACTTCTGAGCCTAAGGTTTTCTATTCAGAAAGTAGAAATAATAACCCATATGTAAATGTAAAGAAATATACAGTATTTTAGATAAAAAAGATCTTACAAGCCTTATATACCTTTATTATTCCATATACACTGGAATAATTTCTAGTGCAAAAAAGTTTTAACCTTCAGTACAGTCATTGTTTAATTTCTCATGTTAAGTCTTTTCTGGTTGAGTACAAAACCAGTGACCTTCACTGAATCATGAGAGCTATCAGGAACACTTTGCACTTCAGTCTCTACTTCTTACTCATGCATTTCCTGACAGATAAAGACAGGAAGGGAAGGCTTAAGTCCACTGTTGATGTGGGGAAGATAGACTACTGACTTCTGCAAAAGAATGTTGTGCCTTGTATTAATCAAAGAACAAAGCAAAACATTATCCCAAAACCAAAGCAAATGCTCTTGATCTGTTCCTTGGCTATGCAGCATCTTGCCTTCTATTTTTGCTTGAGATTACGTCAAAAGTTGTGAATACTAAGAAAACACCTTCTGCAAAACATGGGTACATCTGATTCCTTGGTTGTATTGTTACCTCTGGTAAGGAAAGAGATAACTACTGATGTCAGTAGGACAAGCATTTTAACCTAAATATATGCATGATTAAATTGATAGTATTGTCAAATGCCTTTTATATTGGGAATTGAACACTATCATTAATTTTCAGAGCACCGCAGCAGGAAGAAGACTCATTAAATTAAGTTAAATGAAAAATCACCTTCCGAATGGATTCAGTGTTGGAAATAACTACAGTTATAATTTATTTTGATATAAATGAAGACTCACAACAGTTTCCCCCAACTCCCTGTTCCTCCATTACATTTGTTTCATTCAGTTGCTCCCTCTGGGTTGCACAGGTGTACATGCTACAGAAATTTGGCTTGATGCATGTTTACCTATTCCATCCAAACACAAGACTTCTTGGGAAGCTCTTAGATTCCACTTACAAAAAAAGAAAATCACATTATGTAAGTAGCAAATCAAAACTCAGCATTAGTAATCACTGAAAATTCTCTAAAAACCTCCATGTTTAGTGGTAGTTGCATCCCAGAACTTCACAGCTCTCTCCCTCTGCTCCCGTACAGCACAGTTCTGCAACAGAAACCCCTACCAATGACTGAAACTGCTGCCAGCCAGAGCCAGAGGGAACAGCATGAGGTCCCGATTTGTAAATATCACTGGACCACTCGGAGGTGGCCTCATTTCTAGCTTTGCCTTCGGCATCATTTGAAGGGCTAATTCTGTTTCATTTCCCTCTGTTTTCAGCTATTTAGCATAATTAATTTAATCAGCCCAGCAAAAGAGTTGTTCTTTCTGTCATGCTGCAATGACATAATTTCTTTGACCCCTGTTTCTACCTTTTAGATATAAGAGGTTCACATAGGTAGAAATGGTGGCTGTTACATTGTTAGCAGGTATGCTGCCAGCATAATTTCTTCAATGGGTGAAAAAAAAAAAAGTATTTCTAAAGTGGCAACATTTCAGGTTGCCTCAATGTCATGTGCATTATACACCCCTTGTCATGTTACTCCAGTTGAATATATTTTCAGGTAACCAAATTTATATAACATTTGGAAAACATGGTAACTATGACAAACTGTACTGCTCCATAATAAGAATAATACCACCTTTTAGGAAAAGGTGATGTACATGTACAGTATTAGCGGTTCGGCAGCTAACTATTTAAGGAGAAACCCAGCTCTGATTAAATCCAAACTTCTATCCAGACTTGAAGCTAATTTAATCTTAAAAGTTTCAAGATCATGAAAAGTGCAATAGACATGCAAGGAGAATGCTATTCTACCCTGAGATTAAATCACAGGTTTTAAAAAAAATTATGACAATAGTTATTTCTGTTACTACAGCTTTGATTCATCAAAGCTCTTAAGCATATGCTTACCTTTAAGGAAGACAACAATGAAATCAACATATGCTCCAAAACTTTTCCCCCTGAAAACACTACCACTGATTTCTGGCGTGCACCCTCTCTGTTTTGGGTTAGCTGAACTCACAACATCTAGCACAAGGACATGTTCTTTAGAAGGCAGGTAGTATTCTGGCCCATTTTCCTCCATTCATTAATCACAGTTAGTCTTTAAAACCTACCTTGATTCTCTTGGGTCTTTGGGAGCAAACACTACAGCAGATATGGGAGTTACCAGGGTTCCTTCCACCACTGGCCTATATTATTATTTCTTCATACAGAGCATTCAAAGCAATTTTTGGGGCTATATATTTATAAGCAACAAGGCAGTGATGATCTGATAGATCACAGTGTAATATATTAATGGCTCAATATCATAGTCTCAGTGATATACATACGATGTCCCAGATGCAGTCATTGTAGCTTGGGCACACTAGCATCCACCTCAGTTTCACACTAACTCAATCATCCTCTTTTTTTTTTTTTAAACTAGACATGCTATGATAATAATTGGGGTTTTGTTCAAAAGAGTCATTCTGTAAGACATGATACTCAAGGTAATACTTTTATTTTTATTTTATGGGCTCTTGTTTTGTTTTGTTTACAGTTATCAGTGCCTGCTGTGGGTTCTCTAGAGAGCACTTTTTCTGAAGCAGGTGCATTTTCAGCTCATGTAATGGATTTACAGATATTTAGCCATAAATAGTGTTAAACGCTGCTGTAAAAATGAGATAAATGTTTATTACCCAAAAGGTTAATAAAAAATCCACCTGGGATCTCCTAGAAAAAAACTAATCCCTTTAAGCCTGTATTGAACCAGTGACAGTTGTGCAAGATTCACAAGCAAATTGCATTCCTAAAACATCCTAAAAGCAGGAAAAAAAAAAATCCCAGACTGCACACCACACTAAATGGAGCGAAAGGCATTAATGAGATAGGTACCATTTATTATCTAATTTGAGCACTTAGTAGAAGCATCTGTTTACAAATAACCACTTTCAGCATTAGATACGTCCCATGTTAGGTTACTGTTCCGTCTAAACTTCATTATCAAACAGTATGATTTTATCAGATAACACAGAAAATCTCAACTGAAAAAGAATGAGTTCTAAAATAGTCATCAAATAATCCAAAATGTCGGCAGGAAGAGGAAACACCAATTGCAGCAGGAAGAGGAAACAACACTTGCCAGGCACAAGACATTTAATGTATATACAATATTTTCACTGAATTGCATAGGTTCTCACACCTAGCTTTAAATGGATTAAATGCCACTGACATTTTACTCCCCTTACACCTTGCTGAATATAGGAACAACATGTAGTGGCCTGGATGGAGAAAATAATTTCTTTTCATAGGAGTACTGATGATATCATAACCAGACGACCCAACAGTTACCCATAACTGAGTGGACATAGTATGATCTGTTTATACAACACACAGTCCTTTAATGCAAACTCTTCCATCTAGCCACCTTTCCTAGCTTCTCTTGGGGGCAGGCAGAACTTAGGTGCTCCCAAAAATCAATTTCCTTGTGGCCTGCCAATGTTTTCAAGTTTTCAAGTGTCCTCTTTCCTTATTTCCACTCATGCTTCACTTCTGCTAGTCATAAGTCTACTTCCTCCCCCTCCAAGCAACAAAGTGGATAGCAAAAGCTATCTCCTCTTGCTAGATAAGATTAGTGGAATTAAGAGTCATTTGGCCCTCTAAGTTTTAAACAGCCTGGCTGTCATCTCCCCCTTCTGGCTGGCTGCTAGAACGATGCAATAAATCTGTTTACTTCCCCAAAGGAATCCAGCTGCTACCAGGGATGGTGGACTTCAGACAGGTAAGACAGGTAGATGGTTTCTGCACCATTTGACGGGCAATATCCCATACACTCTACTATCATTCTCCTTATTTTTCTAAATGGCTGATGGATTCTCTCTGGATAAGGACCGTCTTCTTCAAGGAAGGATGAAAAGTTGAGAGTCCGTAATAATCTGCATTTATCTAAGTGACTATTTGAAGCATACACTAGGGATGAACCCAAGTTAAGAGGTACTGACTGAGATCTGAACTTTCCTAGGGCTGCAAGTATGCTTTTGGGAACAGATAGTTACTTATTTCAACAAATGAAAAAATCTGAACTGTACATCAAAAAGACATATTTAAGCCACAGGTTTTAGCTCCTGAAGTTTTCAAACTCTGGATGGAAGGACAAGGCTGGTGTGCATCTTCAATGTAATTTGGAGAAAAAAGAATTGCATAACATTGAAACATGAGTTTCAGCACTCTGAAACGTTATGCATGATGCAAACTAGCATGTTTTTAAAGACTTTGGCCAGTTAAACACAAAATACTTCTTTCTCTGACCCCTAGAGTGAAAGTCACTGGAGCATTTACACAGTTGTATTTACTGTTTAGAAGGCTCGCATAAGACACAGGGACTGCAGGCTCTAAATTCATAGTAGGTGCTACAGTCTTTGGCACATCTTTTTGTGCTTTCATTTCCCATTGTGTATAAACGGGGATAGCAATGCCTCCTTGTAAAGGCATTAACTGTCTGTGAGGTAGCTGGTGTCTCACAACTAAAACATTTGAACAGAACTTTGAAGCAAAATTTGGCCAGTTGCTATTCTCTTTTTTTTTTTTCCAGGTCACTGTATTCAAATTCTGTTTTTATACATATTTTCCCCAAAAGTCATGTACTTTATGCTGTCTTTCTTTTATTTATTATCACTGATACTTTCTCCAGCACTACAGAGTTTTTAGGAAATCTCCCCCATTACCCTCCCAATCACTAAAACCCTAAGGGAGTCTTTCTTTTACTAGATACAAAATGCTTTAAGATATAACTGTTCCTTTAGACACACCCTTGGTAGCATGCGAGGGATTTTTAAAACTCCGGTTTCTTTTTATACTACAGCGATGTTTGCTAGAAATATATCCTGAAGTTAATGAAGTATCACAGCATATCAGAAGTTTATGCCAGATGCTTCAATCCCCCCCAAACTTCATGATATTTTAAGATAGCGCAGAGCTTCAATTAACCCTGCCTTCGTGTATCCCCAGGTTTGGAGTCCTGCACTGACAAAATTGCCTAACTCCATCCTAAGATTGACAAGTTATTAATTAGGACAGCAGGCCTGTCACAACCTCTAAACCTCACCAGCACTTCTACTAGCTCCTTGGAGAGATGTACTGCCACCTACTATTGGGATTAAGCTTCTCACTTCCAGAAGATAAGCCTCAGTCATGGTAGTAGATTGAAAATGACTCTATTAGTATTTTTGTAGCCCCTTGGCCTGCATCTCTTCCTTTTTGATTTTATGGGTGAAGTCTCAGACCATTGAAAACAATGGGAGTTTTGCCACTTACTTCACTAGGGCCAGAATTTCACTCTACATATTCTACAGGGAGTCCTGAGAGAAAGAATTTAATTAACAAAGTAGATTATCAAGTGCAGCGGAATAAAAACAGTCTTAAAATATCCTCAGTTGTCTCAATAATGGAGATAGTGACTTGAATAACTTAGAGCAGGACCTAATCTACATAATCTTGCTATATTGGCTGAGAAAGCAGCAGCCAATGCCGCAAACTCTGATAAACCAATAGTGAATCCTTGTTGTAGGAGAATGCTCAAAGCGCTTGGAAAAAACCCACCAGTTAACAATGCTTTTGGAGTCCAACAAAGTCAAGGGAAGCTTTTGCAAAGAATGACCGAGGGGTGACATTCTTGGGACTCCCTGTAAGTTGAACTCTTGCCTTGACATAAAGGCACCAGCAAAACATACAGGATTTAGACTCAACAAGAGCTGTATGATTTCATATTACTGTTTGCACTGTATTGCTTAGTATTCTCTAACGAGGCCATTAGCATACAATGATGGTGATCATATGGAGCATGAGCTAGACTCTGCTGGTAGCAACTGCAGATTCTGTTTGAGTTTTCAGTTGCATTGTTTTTACCTTCCACCAGTTCAGGGAACCAGCAAAGTATATATAGTATCAGGACAAAAAGAATGAGAAAAAGAGAATTTTACAGGAAAACACACATGCTAGAGTTTCGATGAGAATGTTGTATCCCATTAGAAACATTCACATTTACTATCGGGTACACTGAAGAACAGTCGCAGTGCTGAACTGTCACTGCTTTTGCAGCTCTACTAGTTTAGAGACAGCTGCTTTTGTTGGATTAGATTCACAAGAAATGCTCTAGCCAACGCCATGTAGGTCACCATGTGGGGTTCTAGCACTTGCCACACTGCAAAAATATTATTTAAGACCAAGTTTTGCGGAGGAGCCAAAGGCCCTCTGTAGCATCTGGGTGTGCTGGTTTCTAGTTCATTGCTCAGAGAAAAATACATAGTTTCAAGACAGAAAATGGAAAGGGATTAAGAAACAGAATTTTTTACAGTGCAGAGCAATGCCCAGTCTCAGATTTTAGTCTTCTACATATTTATCAAAGCCATCAATGTATAGCTTTATAGTCACAGTTTTCAAAACATCCATAGGCCTGTAGACATCACATAGAATTAACAAAAGTACAGTATATAGAAAAGCAACACCACTGAGAATGCATATCTAATTGTACCCCAGCCTGTATAACACCAATTTTCACAGTAAAGTTACAGTCAGTCATAATAATTAAAAAAATCCTACCTTTTCCTTCGTACCCTTTTCTAGTCAGCCTTTTTCAAAGCACCTCCGAATTAATGCTATTTAACTGATAGTTTTGAGCATGGAAGCAGTTAGTTATCTTAGATTAAGCTACTAGTGAGCAAGAGTCAACATTGCAGACTTATGCATGACCAACATAACATACACTGGCTATCACACTGAGGTCTCTGGGACTGCTCCAGTATGGAGACTACAAAAAAGCACTTTCCCATTCTTGGGAGAGTTCAAGTCTAGGTCATTTTGGGAACAGACATGAAGGAAAAGCAGTGCTGTTCATGGCTGTGCTGGAAAAATAGAAGCCCAGCTTTAGTCAGTCTGGATCCATGAGAAGGTCAAGACTCTCATCCAAACTTTAATGAACGCTTTGCTATTCTTTACACAGCATTAAGCATGTTAGATGCTAACCCTCACTAACATAATCCAGCAAAACAAGCAATCGTATCACAACATGAGTTACATATGATGCTGACTAAATCTAATAAAACACAGAAGTAACTGACTGATAATTAATGGCCAACAGTATCACACTCACAGAAAGCTACAGAGACACTCCATAAGGTCTTTCCCGAGAGACACACAAGAAACTTCTACTGCCACTTTTTTCAACTTTCCCATCAAACCTTACTTTAAAAGGATAAAAACCAATACTACTTTCCTACCTATCCCATCCACAGTCCTGCCTCTGCCACAAAGATCACACAAGGCTCTCCTTTGTCACACACCACCAAAAGTTGTTCTGCCACTGAGGTGAGGCCCTCAGAAACCTTAAAACAGTGCACCTGGGTATCATTAGATGCACCAGGCCCTGCCTTCACCTGCGGGATCTTTATTCCTAATAATGCTGTGTACAAAAGATTGAGCTCCAAATAGCTTTCAGGTTAAGAAACTAATCAAATTCAGAGACTCAGGTTGTCCCCATAAGCATGAAATGGCAAAATGCCTTTTTTTTTAACAGTCATTTTCCAGGATGGATTTATATCCTGCAGTGTTCACAAGGCCTGTGTTTTCACAGCATTTGAGACAAACAAAATGCTCTTGATGAAATACCAGCTCTTTCTGTGTGCAGAATATGGCATTAAATTTATAGAGCAAAGGAAGAAGTGGTTTACTTGCCTTGAGGGGAATTGAGAAGTGATAGTAGGCACTTAACAGCAAGTTCCAATTACAGCATTTAAATATAATTGCATACTCTGTTAATCTATGTCAGGGTGGCATCGTTTTAATATGATTATCACAGATTCTTTCTAATATTATGAGTGATGTGAGTGAAGCTGAGCCTACTGAAAAAGTTCAGTTCCAGGTCTTAATATACACTCTAATTCTGTCCGTCAATTATGCTACAGCAGAGTTCAAATAAAGGTCTGGGGATCTAGAGGATGTAGCTACCTTTATTAAAGTACTTCTATTGTAAATACATGTATGGGTCAGGAGACAGTTATCATTTGGGTTTGTTATTTTTTATGAGCCTACTACTATTAGAATAGACTCTTGTGTATAATGATTTAGATGTGTCATGGAATCTTATTTCAAATGGAAACTGTAAAGTGAAATAACAAAAATTACGGTTTGACTTCTGCCAAAATGTTCATTTATGCACTCCCATTATATCCATTACATTATATAATATACTTTATATATACCTTATATATTATATTATACCATACATTATATAGAATATTACAGGAGACAATTATAGTTCAAGCATCCAAAAGCACTTGATATATCCTTTATAAACTCCCAATTCCTAATTATAGAGTGGAAACTTAGGTATACAAAGAACAGAGATTCACGTTTAGTAGTTAAACTTCAAAACTTAACATAGGCATTACTCTTATGGTAATGGAAAAAATGTGTGGCAGACTGTTTCTTCTGGTGTAAAGACCACTTGAAGGTGTTCCTGCCTCCTTGCTTGACCACATCTAGGGCCATATTGGAATTTACTGCCACCATAGTTGTGCTAGTGAAACCAATCATATGGCAGCACTTCAAACGTGATCAGAACTTATCTGAGTTTAAAAATGTCCCCTTTTGTACAAGTCAGCTCCTTGATCTGGTTTAGAAATCAACTCACACAGTTGCATCAACACAGATATTACTATAATGCACTGCAGCTTGGGGGCTGTAATGAATGTCTCAGGTAGAGAAGGGAGAGAAATTCTGTCACAGAACTGTATAAAGAGCTTCCCAAATTACTGTCTCTTTCATAGAGAGTATTTGAAATGCCAACAGTCTTTATACAGGCACAAACTTCTTATTATACACTTCATCAAATGCTGTAGATGTTTTGTGAGCAGTGTATATAAACACAGTTTAGTACAGAAATGCAGCCACCTCCTTGGAGGAACCCATTAGTTTTATTGTAGTGATGACCATGTTCAGCCAACAGAATAAAACAGAAAGAAAGTCCCATACAACGGAAAGCCGAGTGGAATTACAAGACAGTAATTATCAGAACTTTCTTACATATGTGCAAATTGTCACTAGATCTTTAGACAAGTTTACATTTCATATTAAAACATCACTGCCACCAACAAAACTATCCACTAGCACCATGCTGGCACTTGGGTTGCTGTAATTGTGCAGGAAGAATGCCACTTATTGAATCACTGGATTTTCCTTGGCGGTTTCCCATCCAACACTACAGGGCTTGGCTGTGTTTAACTCTCAAGTTCAGGCAGGATCTCAGCCAAAGTTGCATGGCCACATATTTTCTTAACCCTCTGACCAGCTGCCATGTAAAAAGACAAGTTGCAAATGCCTAGCTACATAATTCTTTAAATTTAAGATGCTCTCTTCAAGCATTTTATTGTCACATTTAGTTTCTAAAAATTTTTTTCTTGCCAGTTACCTATATTTAGCACAGAATAATTTCAAAATTGATTTTCTTTCATGGAAAGAACGAGAAAATTTCAAAATACCGAGTTTCTTCTAAAACGACCCTTGCTGAAGCAATGCTGGGGGCTTATGAGAAAAGAAAAAAAAAATGTTCATTTTAGAAATCAGTGAAGCAGGCAAATGATTGTCCTACGAGCTCTTGGACAAGACTGCACAGAGCTGCCATATGCTTCCTAGTGCTCCCCTAACTGCCAGCTGTCTCCACCTTGCTCCTTCCAAATGGCAGAGTGGGCAGCCGAATTGCCAAAATTCATGTTTTGACCTGCAGTTATAGGCAGAGAACAGGCTTGGGGTCAGCTTGATGAGAACATAAGCTACATAAAACTAGAGCAAGGACAAAAGAGGGTCACATCGTTCCACTGCTGTCACGCAAGGGTAACACAGGAAAGATAACAGTATAGAGACATTTCTGCTATACTAGTGTGAGATCAAAACCAAGACCAGATTCTTACCAATACCAGAGCAGTATTTTACATTAATTTTTCCTTTCTTTTGCAGAAAAGGCAAATGTTAAACAAAGTGCCAGGCAACAGAAAATCAGATCCTCTGCCCGATGAATTCATATCATGATCTGAATACAGATAAGCCTAAAACAAATGAATTGTTGACAAATGTGCAGGCTGGAGTATCTATATTACAATCACCATATCATAACATCCTTTCTCAGAGTAACCCAATTAGCTTTCCTCCATCTCTTCTTGTACTTCCTTCCATCATTTCTGGCCGTGCCAATGGAGAACCATCATGATAATGTCTTATTAGTTTGGGCTCCATGCTACTTTATGCCTCATTTCTAAACGTTAGTACTTCTCCATAGTGAGATGCAGCTCAGTGAGTGGCACTTATCCTATAGAATTGGCATGTCATCACTACCTGCTGGACTTGGAACTTGTACTAACACAGACCTACTGACACATGAGGAATGAGTGTGCTTGTGTGTGTGCTTCTAAGCTTGATGAGGATGTTAGATGAAAGCCCTTAGATTAAGAGGAGAAAATCCACTATTCTGCTAAATTACAGTGATTGCTCTCTGATCCTGTCACATTGCTAAGGATAGTATAGAAACCCCTGAGAAAAACAATGTAAGACACCAGCATTGTTAACATTGTTTTAATGATTTTTTTTTTTAATGTATTGTTATGGTGGTGTATCTGGTGATTTTTTACTATACCAGCTGGAATCCTAAAGCTTCCTTCTTATGAAACGTTAAATTTGATAGGTTATAACTGCCTGATTTCAGTTACTCTCTAAGGTATGCATCTCATGGGAGATTTTAAAAATGAAAGCTTTTACTAATGAAACACATAATAGGCAGGTGTGAGGCAGAATGTAGGAATACATCCTTACCTGCGTTGTAAACTGAGAGCTTGGGAGAAATGCTAATAAACTGTTAAAAGCCCTTAATTTAGTGTGTCCCAAATAAATCGTGTGATATTTGGATGTGAACTTAGAGATCATGAAACCTCCAAAACTCTTATGAATTTGGACCCATGACAGCCTGGAGACACTGAGCATGCCACAGGCCCTAGGAAAGGCAAAAGACAGTGCAATTACTTTGGCAGTCTTTATTGCTCCAGTATCTTTCTGAGGGTTTCATGACCAGCAGAACAAAGAGTGCCAGGATTCACATGCTACAGCCAGGCCACCTACCAACTGGGCAAAACCAGGCAGCAAAGTGCAAAAAATTGCTTACCTTACTTTTAACTACCTTTCATACCAGAAGCAAGACCTGCAGAACCAGGCTCCCGAGGGGACAGGGTTTAGGTGGGGCATACTATCTGTCTGCATCATGTCCTTTAATACTTTTTGAATTTCAAACCTGTCTTAAGGACAGCTGAACTTCTCCAGATTGGGTAAAAATCAGTATTTGTCTAGAAGAGAGATCCACTGAGTCAACCTGTACACACTCTAAGGAAGCATTTATTGCACAAGCTGACAGTATTAGATGTCAGAGAATCCTCAGAGGATTGCTCCTTCCTAGCATCCCAAAAGCCTCAGTTCAAGCTTGTATCACCGAAGACAGTTACGCCAAGAAATAAATTCATAGAGAAGTCCAGTCTTCATTAGCTCTAATTCCCATAGAATGAGTTGTTTCAACTCTCTGGTGTTCAGGCTGGTCAAAGACAGTTCTAACTGGATGCCATAAATTTCAAGGGGCTGTTCAGCAGTCATAGATCCTGATGGCATCAGGTGAAGGTCTTCAGCCCTGGAAGACAACCAGGAATGAAGTGTAAGGCTGGATTGCTGAACTGACTCTTCACCAAATAGGAATTTTCTCCACCCTAGAGTTTCTTTGCATTGTCAAGTGGAACTGACTTTGTGCTTGGTGCATTTGCTTTTGTACCCTCCAAAATGCTCTGCGCTTCCAAGAGCTCTCCAGTACAGAATGGTACAAAAGGCAAATCAAGCTCAACTTACTAAGACGCTACTCCCTGTGTGTGTAGTGAACACAGACGCACGCATGCTCATTAGTTAAAACACCCCCCTTCTCCCATCCATATGTTGTTGCTTTTCCCTAATGATGCTTCCACATTGCCAGTGTCTCCTTCTGAACAGGAGATGCACAACAGCTGGTGAAACAGTACAAAGTCAGGGGAGAGTAGCTATTAGAGGAGTTAACTGGTGAAGCCTGGACACCACTAGGAGACATTTTCCATGTCACTGTGCATTCAGCATGGAATCTGTGCATCACATGGTGCGGCAGCCTTGGCAAATCTGTTCCAAAGCTGAGTCTGCTGGCACTTTGCAGCTACCATCATGCCTGCTGTCATTGCTGTTTGGCTGCCTTACTGCAAACGGTATTCTCTTGTCACCTCTGCTGCCACACAGACATACACAGCTAAGATCAGCTCTAGCTTACCTATATAGCCTGTCACTAGGCTGAGTGGTATTATTCTAGACTCTCTTTTAGATTATATTTGTCCATAATAGGCATCCTGTAAAAACAGGTTTATTTCAGAGTTATTAGTATTATTAATTATTTTCTGCTTTTATCCAGGAATAGAAGGAATAGGGGAGCAATTCCCGATTCTCTTCAGAAATAACTGTGTTCAAGTCAGCTCCCCTCAAATGTTATTTTTTCAGTGAACATCATTCATTAGATAAAGAATCCCTGAAGTTCAGGCATTAAACCTGGATTATTTAAAGGGACAGCAGACCTTACTGGGAACTGTACTTTCTCTTGTGTGTAAATCAGGTAATAAACTGTGCTGGTGTTAACATAATTTTGTATCTGTCAGAGACAGTTCCTTCTACATAAAACTATTCATTGTGGGTATGCAGTTATAAAAATGGAAAGGCATGAGGACACAGCAGCTCCTGGCTCATTTGTCAAATGTTGAGAGCATATCACGCTCCCTACTGTACTAGACAAGCTTGTTTTTCCTACCGTGCTAGCCCCTTTCATAAGTCCAATTATACTGTTCATTATTTTATGAATTTTGAGGAATCCTTCAAGGCAGTTACTCTTCTTCAATGCAAACTTTGGACAGAAAATAGGATATTGCTTGTCATTCCATTCTGCTGCTCTCACTTGCCATGGAGAGGACACACTTGTTTGCTGACCCCTCTGGATTGCAGGCAGCAAATGTTAAAGGGGTTTGCTCTATATTCTCCCGATGGGAATCCTCAGTGTGACTAATTCCCTGTGCTAATACATACTTATGCACACCTTGAGGATTTTTGCTTGTGTTTTTTTTCCTGAATCTGCATGTAGCTAAAACTTTGGGCAAGTCTCAAGGAGGATGAATTCCCACTTTAGAAAGAAACTGGCTTGAAAGGTCTAGGGGCGCTCAGTAATGGGCCACTTCACACAGCCAGCACATTGACATGGGTCTACAAGCTTTCTGGGAAAACAAGATTTAGAGTTGGGTTCATTAACCACATGCCACAGTATTATGCTAGGACATAAAAACCGGAAGAGTAATTACCGTGCATTGAGGTATAGTCAGAGAAGTAGAACTACTGGATTGCCATATTTTTTCTTCCTTCTGCCAACTCCTGAATAAAGGGAACCAATATCTGTACAGCTTCTACTTCTTTTAGGAAATTCCCTGTCTCTGAAAGTTTTCATAAGTTTTTTCATTAACCTGCTATTATGGATCCAATGCATGCTGTTTTTTAAAAAAAAAAAAGTTCAATCTTTTGATGTAGAAAATAAAATACTATTCTTTAAATGTTCCTATTATTTAAACAATTATAGTTTCAGGGTCCATCTTTCTCTCCTCTGTCCTGTACAATTGAAAAAACTTTCAGGTTAATTTTTGCTGGCTTTGACATATCTTTACACCTCTTGTCCATCTATTTTACTCCCCTCCTGCTCCTAGCTACCCTATTGCAAGAGGGAACCTGTGGCATTTAGGGATAATGCAAATTTTCAGAAACCTTGCCCACAGCAGAGGGACTCCAAAGGGAAAAAGTTCATTTGTTCTATTTGCCACAGATACACTACATACACAAAATATGTAGACATGCATAAGACTCACTGGACATTCATATAGACAAAAAAGGTGCTGGTGTTGGCTAACAAACTCCCCTCAAGCATTTTCTTCTCAAGCGATCAGAAGACTTCCCTGATACCAATACAAAGTAATTTTCATCTAGTGTGTTTGGACTAACACAATCAACTTGATATGACTATATATTTTAAATGGTACAGGAGGACAGCTAGAACAGTGCAGTACAACTTGGAGCAATTTTTACTCTAAGCTTTACCAGACATTGTCTGGTTTAGTTTATCTTTATGGCTGGTTCCTTAGCTTCTGGCAAGGCAAGTGTTTAAAAAATGAACATATGTTGCATAAAATGACAATGCATGTAAATTAATTATTTTACTCTGACATACATTTCTAGCACAGTCCTCTTTTTGCAGAGCAATCTCTATCACTAGCAATTCTGATCATGTTCTGTGAAGTCTGTGTGGCCACGTCTGTTAATGCAGCTGCATTTCACAAGTCATTCATTACCTGTAAATGCAGGTAAGCAACCTATATGAAGTAAAGATGAACTTTCAAATAATTGATCTAATGAGGATGGGGAATACTGTAGTAATTAATGCTTTGGGAGTAGCCGTTAGGGTTCATAAGCTCTTTCCACGGATTATTGAATGTCTGATTCCTGGGTTTGCGTTACTTACATGCAGTGCAGGTGCTATTTACTCATCTGCCTTGTAGATGAGTTGTAGATAATTTTTTTTTTTAAGTAACGGCAAGGAAATACAAAGCACTGTGGTTAATAGCTTGAAAGAATGCTGATAATAATCATACCTTTTGCTTACTGCTCCCCAAATCACCTTCCTAACTGGATTTTTGCTCTTTAAAAACTGAAACTGAATGAGAGAAAACAGAATCAGAACTGCCTGAAATGTCAAATCTTAGGAGCACAGCTTGGAGAGCAGACAGATGGACCTAGCAAAAATCAACCGCATATAAAAGTGCTATAATCCGTTGGAGCAGCATGTTAGTCGAGAACAATCAGATTCAAAATTGTTCCTCTGAAATTTTCTCGCTGGCAACCAAACATTGTGACTTTTGTCATAGTGCTACGAGGATGAATCAGATGGGTGACAAGAGCCAGGGACTGGAGAGAAAGCAGCAGATGTGAAGACAGAAAAGTGAAGCCAGCACAAAATGCCTCTATCGCTTACGAGGGAGGTAGTGATTATGGCATTAATCAACATTCCATAATCAATGGCAAAAACTCTGAGGAGTGCCAATATCTATTCATCTTTATTTATGCATGGGCCAATCCTTCTTTATAATGTTGTCCCTGGGAGTAGTTTCTAGGTTATAAAGATTGTTGCCATGAAAAGAGATAATTGTAGTTCATGACCTGGAGGCCAAGGTAGTGCATAATAACGCCATTGTGCTCTGGGATGTACAGAGAGCTCTATAATGAGGGTGGAATGTAACCAAATAGGGCATGCCAGCTTAAAGTCAACAATGCATTTTAAACAGAAAATTCTAGCTGTGCTATTAGAAATATGCTTTTGCCAGGATGTAATTACATAGAAAACCAAATTATATCACAAAAGTGATAGCATTCCTGACATCAACAGCCAAAAAAGTACTTTACCCCAGGAGCTTACAGGACCTGTGAACAATGGAAAGTTGTGTTGGAGGGCTGTTAGCCTGGGACTGAATCCTACCTTTGAGTGCATAATGCTTAACTCTTTCTTTGCCTCTTGAGCAATGTTTTCTGTCTTGCTCACCCCATAATTACATCCAATATCTGCCATATTTGAGACTGAGATCTATTTCCCCATATAGTACTAAAATGTCCTAGTTATAAGCCTTAAAATTATCTGAGAGTCTGGCTTAGCAACCTTTGAGCCTGCTGTTTCCAGAAGGCTTCAGCTCAGCACATCCGATAAGGAGGCCTCAGGGTTGCTTTGCTGGTTTTGGCAAGGACCATGCTAAAAACCTAAACCAACTCTGACTTCTCCTCTTTACTGGTTGCAATTTCAGTTTCTATTTTCAGCATACTTTTAGAAGAACACCATAGTGCCTTTTTTATACTCAGACATACAGATAATAAGTTGCATCACACTAAGTTGGAGGCTGACAGGCTTTTTTGGAAGAGTAGAGTGTTAAAAGTTTATGGGAAGTTTGACTTAAAACTATAGTCTACACCATGCTCCTCAGGGGAAAAGACAAGGCTGCTTTAAAGCTTGGAAATGATGCTCCATTTGCATTGCATGGTATCTGAATATACTGGATTAAGTTGCTTTATGTGATGTTATGTGACTGAATGTAACCAAGTATAACCATATGGTTCATAAAGTAACTTGTGAAACAGACTTGCCTTACCCTGGGAATAGATGTTGCTCATTTATGATCCCCAAAATATTCTATATCTGAATTGCTTGCAAGTAGCGCAAGCATTTTGAGGCCAGTGCAGCAGCCAGACAGAATCCTGACACCAGTTCAGCTATAAAACGTACTTATAGGTCAAAGATACAGAACAATCTGTATCATGCTGATTGTTGCCGTTAGTGTTTCCCAGTACATATCTGTTCAATAGACAAGAATGCTTAATTACTGATCTCAGTTTTGGTAAACTGAACACTATAAAGACTATCACATTATTCTGGTTAGTTCTCCAAGGAAAAGAATAATCTCAGAATCCAGTTCTCCTACACGTCTATCCCAAGGATAAAATAATCTGTTTGAAGTGATCACAATTCATTTCTCTGTAGCCTTAGTCCCTGTCTTCTACCTTTGACAGCTAATTCTTTCCCGTTCTTTTGGAGTGTAGCTGAATCGCATAAAACTACACCAGCATTTCCCAAATATTTTAAATGCTCACTATTTCTGGTTTGTCTCTTATAATAATGATTTGTAAATCCTAGAAGCTTTCCTGGAAAACCTTGAGAGACTCCACTGTCTTTTCCATGTTTGCCGTTTTCAGTAGCAATTGGATGTTATGAAGTCACTGGATGTTACTAAGATGAACCATAATTACAAAGTTAAAACTCAGACCGTTACTTTAGATAATCCTAGATTAATCTGAATTTGGAGCCTAGGACTAGGTTATGACAAAAAGATACGGAAGTTTGAAATGAGGTCTTTCCCAAGGCTAAAGAAGGTTTGGATCTAGAATTTTCATTTGTACCTTCTGCTAATATCGAATTTTTTTTTGCTTTGAAGAATGGCTGGGCATAGCTCAATACTAACACCACACTCCTATGAGAACAGAATTGGAGCACATTGAGCCGTTGATAGTCAGCTGACTCTCTTTTCTTTGTTCTTCATTGTCAATAACACCCATGAAATTCATATTTTAAAATAAATAAAAGGACAGAGAAGAAAGAATAAATAAGTTAATTGGTGGATTAATCTAATAATCTTATGGAAATACTGGCAATAACCATTGTTGTTTTAAAGCATGATGAACAGTGCTGTTTTTATTAAAGCTGGATGGAAAAAATGCATGCTCTGGTTCTTAAATATCTTAATGAAAATAGTTTTACTACCAGATACATCCTTTCCCAGTTGCCTTTGAATTAAGTTATACTAGCTAGAAGCCAAAAGCTAGGTAAGTAAATCAAAGGGAGATATTTCTGATGAATGTCCAGAGGCAGTTCTATATATTACATGTTGTAACACTATAATTAAAAAGTGTAGTCTAAATTCAAATATTACATCAAGTACCTGTTGACTTTATTTGATCAGTACTTCTTTATTACCTATTAGATTTTTGGGAGGCATCCATAAAGTTCTAAACCCCTGCTAAGAGTATAAATCTGGAGGTGATGAACTCCATTTCGTTATGGAGATTTATGCCTTTAACAAAAAAAGAGAATATTTGATATTAATAATAAAGATCTTTGCAGATTTCCTAGGGATTTACTCGACTATATCTTGTGCAAGTTACTCTATTCATAACCAGTTTTGTGGACTGAACATCCATCTTTTTGATTGTGTGAAATAAGAGATTTTGGAAGTCATATAACATGAGCTTCTGTGGATGTGTGCTCGCATGTGAATGTGTGTGTATGTGTAGGAAAGTTTCTTTATAATTTGCACTCAGTGAAGTGCCACACCAATGCACATACAACTCTGTTTTCTCTTTTTTTTTCCCAGTCAAGAGAGTGTTCCCATGGATGTCAGTGGTAGAAGTATCAAGCCCTGCTCATGAACGTTGGACGAAAAGAGATAGAGATATTGGCTTCCCAACTGCTCAAGGGACTAATTCTTGAGACCTATTTCACCTCCAGAAGGAGCTGAGTGCCTGAACTATTTAGACTTAAATTATAGTGTTGAGGACCAAATATTTGTCTTATGAGATATTGAATTCTTACCCACATCTGGCACTAACATGCAGTGATGAAATAGGCAGGAAAAAGAGGTAAAGAAATGTAGGAATGGATATTCAGTCTTAGAGGTATGCATCAAAGCAATGTATACTGTGTCCTTTCCATAGTATTTTCCACTGTCCCTCAGTTTCTTCCTAAAATATAATTTGAGCAGGTGGCCAGACAACAAAGCAAGCAAACTCACGAGCAATTAAAAAAACCTTTGATCTTGTTATTTCATATTTAAAAGTTCAACAGTAAGACACTAGAAGTGGAAAAGAAAAGGAAATAAAGTCTTTTTGACCTTTGTCCTTCGGACATGAGCTAGATCTTTTTTACCCACTGTGACTGATAAGCATAGCTAAAAGGGAATGGAGACATGCCAAGCATGTCCAAATTCTTTATTTTCAAGCTTACTGTTTCCTTCCTAGAAAGGGAGAAACCTCTGCATATTACGCTACTAAGTGGCAACTAATGAAAATGGTGCCTCCTTCCTGTCACACTTTACAGCAGACTGAGGGTATGCAAATCATGAGACTGTAGATTTATTTTCCCTTATTTCATTAAATATGCATCTGTAAGGAAACAGGCACAGCCAGGATTATTCCCATAGAACAATTTCATAAATTGCACATGTTCTGCATAGACTTTTAGGCACAGACTAAACATTCATCACTCCTTCCTAAGATTTTTTCCTCAGGTCTTTGGTTTTTCTCTCCCCTTTGGCTTGTAAAAAGTTGAACCATTTCCTCCATAAAATAATCATCTTCCTAAAATAAGAAAATAGAAGCTTCTGACAACTGTATATCATTATGGTATTCAAGCTACATAAAATAATCCCAACATCTGTTTCTCTGTCAATTTTCCAAACCCTAACCTACTAATAATATGCTAGACGGATGGTAAAACCAACTATCACACTATCTGGATCCTTCTGATTAAATAAATGCAATAGGATGTGTGGCAGCTTTTGCGACAACACAAAATAAGGGAAAAAAATAAATGCAAAAAGAATCACAACAAAAAAGGAGCATATGCCATCAATAAGCAAACATTAAAAGTACACTCCAGAAAAATAATTTTAAGACCAGTAGTTTATTAGAACAGATTTGAGACATTCTGTTTCTACAGTTGCATCACTTACAAGATGGTTTCTTGCTGGTTTTGAAATCATGGCTGACCAATGAATTATCAGCTTGGTATAATTCTCTTTTTCTGAGTGTGCCTAATGCTTGGAAAGATGTTCTCTTGATTGACCTTGACATTTCACCCTAGATACTTGACATTTCACCCTAGATCCTGGGACTGCTTTTTATCATTGGGCAATCATATCAGTGTTAGGAATTCTGCAGTGAAGGCTGCTGTCATCCAGTCATGCAAGAACATGAAGAATGTTCTATTGCATATGGTTGTGACCTTGGTTAATGTTTAGGAAGCGATAGCTGGATTTGATAAAAAAATTTTGCCTAACTGTCATGACATCTATTTCTGTGCCAGACTTGAAAAAGATCTTTCTTCTGCTCAGTACATGTAACGTGACTAATGACTGTAGCTACCCAAGAATGACAAACTGAATCAAACTGGAGACCCTGCTACTTTAATATCCTATCTCCAACAGTAGTGAGCAGCTGAAAGCAGCATATAAGAACAGAACAAGTAGACAGGAAGACAGCGATACCTTCTCCCAGGTTCTGACAATCTGCATTGTATGAATTTCCAAAGCCAGAGATGGTGTTCGCATCTTTGTGTTGAACAGCCCTTACTGGACTTTGCTTCTCTCAGTTTGAATAATCAGGTTTTGAGTTGCCTTTTCCTTTTGATCTCCACAGCTGACTGGATGCTGCAATTTGGAACAATTCTTGTTATTATCTCCTCATCGTTTTTGCAGTATTTAATATGAAAAGTGAAAGTCATCTGCAGCTGCCTCATTCCTCTTCATCAGCTCTGCATCTATTCCATCTGATTTTAAATTGCACATTCCCCTATAACCCTAATACTTCCCTTTGTCTGGAACTGGTTTTATGAATGAAGACGCAATGATTAAATTACCGTAATGACATGCCTGCATTGACTTCTTTGCTATGCATTGTGGTATATGACAGGGTTTGTTATCTAAAGCCTCCCAGGATATTAGTTATCTGAAATAGCCTTGCAAAAAACCCTCCAATTTTTCATGATAGAATTCTAAATATCCAAATATAGCTGAGAATGGAAAAAAATGGAATAAAGTAGCAAACTTCTATGATACAACACCTTCTAATTACAGAAATGCACTCCAGGGCTCAAATTATCAAATGATAATTTACACCTAGGTGATTTGACAGCACTCGGCCTTTGGCCTTCTGCCTAACAACACAATAGGCGTAAATCATTACCAAGTGATTCACACCCTGTCATGTCTCATTGCTTAATTAATTTGTCTAAAAGGCTTTCCATGAGAACTTATAGCAAATGCCTTTGTTGTACATCTTTTAGTATGAGGGTCAGTACCTGCCTTCTCTGTCATTCTCAGGTCTCATTTCAGCCTCCTGTGTTTTAAAGGTGCCCAGCAAATTTTTGCTTTTACCATAGAGTCATTTAAATTTATGCTTGTATTTTACGCTCTCTTCTTTTAGGTAAGTTCATCTGTTGTTCTATGGCTGCTGTATCTGTGGACCTATGGATAGAGGTTAAACTCATGCTGAGCTTAAGACTGCAGAGAATCTAGAAGAATTGATCTTATGGCACACTGGAAAATTGCACTCAAGCAGTTAAGATGTTATTTTTGTTAACTAGTAACTGTTTACTCAAGCAGGAATATCAACCTCATCTGTAATCTTAGAATGAGTAAAGCTATATCGTTGAGGTAGACGTTAAATATTTTGAATATAAATAATGTATAGTGTACTCTTGCAATGAGCTAATCCTAAGCTCCATCAGTGTTCTAAAAAATAATAAATCTGATGATACAAAACAGCAGTTAAACAAATTCATGGAGAATATAACTACTGATAGCCATTAGACAGGATGACGCAGCTGCAGCCTTGAGTCCTTACACTACTGATTGCTGAAAACTAGAATGATTATACGAAGGGAAGGTCACGCTAATGCTGCTTTTATATTCTACCCTTAAAATTTACATCTGACTTCTTTAGTAGGGAGGATGCCAGGTTAGATGGATCAAACATGCAGAAAGACATATCTTATGTTCTTATGACCTTCATAACCAGAATTTCCTAAGGAGTGTTTTCTGCCAGAAAGACAAAAAAATTACAAGAAATATTGCAATGGCAATATATTTTCTAGGTGTTTACTCAGACATTCAAACCCTACCCCATCTCCCAAAATGCTTACTTTACCAAAATAATTTACTCATCATACAGGATGCGTCTCCCACGAATGGGGAAACAAACAATATGTGACAGGTCCTTGCATCCAGAATAGTCAGTGTTGGAAGATGCCCTGGATCTGGGATGATGAGCATGGTACAAACTGAAGGTAGGAGCCATAAACATATGTGACAATCAAGTCAAGGAAAAAGCTGGAGATCTGAATTACATCTTTGAGTAAGCAATGCTCTCCTAAAGAAAAGCACTTCTGTGGTAATTTTCCTTCTAAATTCCCCTTTTTCTAAATGTTACGTTTTTTAATAAAATAATTTCTCTTGTAAATTAAAAAAAAGGGGGAATAATTTTTCATGAGTGAAATGGCTCTGACTCAAAAGCTGAAGTCCTTTAGCTATTCTTGCAACAACAGGCACAGTGGGAGTGCCAGCAACCCACTAGTGTGCCTCCAGCACTTCTTATAGGACAAATAATGATGAGCTGACTTCACGCTTACTCAAATACTTGACATTTCTTGCTTTGACTGTCACCTAGAACTAAGCAAATATTTAATAACTTGCTTGTTTTGATTTTACTTTATTGATTGCAATTTTTCCGTGGTGAGATCATGATTTCTCTCAAACATCATCTCCTGGCTGAATAGTAACTGGACTGGAAAGCATCCTTGAACTATCTCAAGCCGTGGAACAGTCATTACTGGCCACATGGAGGTTTTTAATGTCTGTGCAGGTGAATGCAGAATCAAGTTTCTGTCCAAGTAACATTTGTTCTCTTGGATACATCTGCAGTTCTTGTTAGAAATTGTATTTTGGGAAACCATCAATCTAAGGAAACTCCGCTGCCAGGTTATTATGGACAAAAGGATGGCTGCAACTTGAGGAAAACAGAAATCAGCTAAATAATGAATAGTCACAGACATCTATGAAATTTTCACTTCTATCGTCAGATGAGATACCCTCCCAGCAACACAGAGCCGTGGTGAAACACCTGTCCCTAAGGAACTAAATCAAGACAATTCATGTATACCATAGAGATCACTTAAGAGCTTTGAGATGGTTACAATTTGGTTTGACCCAGTGACTGAGGACTAAAAGCCTTGTAATCTCAAAGCTACCCCACAGCTCCTCTTTGATTATTCATGCTATTAGTATAAGTAACAAAGCAGTGCTAGGAATGCAAAAAATAGACACAAGACTACATTTAGCTTCCAAGAATCTTATTTCTCCTTATTGAATTTTTATCCTTGAAAATGAAAGTTCATTACATGCAACCTATCATCTCAAAATAAACACCTGAAAACTAGAGAAATTTACTTCACTTCTTTGACAACTAAAGAAGGAACATTTGGGGAAAGCAACCCAGAATCTGGGCAGTTGGGAATTTGATTGCAAGAGAATATAAGTGTTTTCCTTAAATACAGTTTCCAAATTAAATCTATTTCTGAGAATACCCCTTATCAAAGGTACTTCTGTTCTAACACTTAAAAATGCAACCATTTCTTAAAACAAATTTCAGATTAACATGTTCCAACAAACACATTTACATTTTTTCTTGCCTGTGTTCATTTGCCCTGTCAATAACAAACAGAGTTTTCATCTTTCCACTTATGTGAGACTGAGTTTCCTGATAAGACCATGTTTTACATGTATTTGTGTGATGGTAAAATCAAGATGGTGAAGTCAGAATTTGGCTCTCCCTGTTTACAAGTGTGTTGATTCTAATTATGTAAGGGTGACTGGGACATACCTTCAGTTGCCTTTCAGCAGATCAATGCTCACTGATGTCTTTGTAGCCATTTGCTCCAGAGCCTCATGGAGGGTTTTTTGGTGTGTCTTGTTTTGCACAATGGAAAGGATGCTGCGAAGTAATAGATAATTAAGCCAATTGTGCAATGGGATATTTTGAAGAGGCAGGTGATTATATCAGCCCTGAATGCAACTAAACCTGTTTCCATTCAACACTGATGAAGAAACTCATAGAACTGATATAATTTTTCAAACAGTTAAGGCATATATACCATGCAGGCTGTGCAAAATGCAGACATGCTCAGCAGTACTAGAGGACAGTTCATTTGTCTAGACCTAATCACAGTGATGCATGGATGAAAGCCATTGAAGTAATTTCAGGTTGTGAAGTGCATGTTTCTAGTGTTTAGTTGTCCACCAGAAAAGATAAAGAGCTAATAACTGTATTTCTATTTATTTACTTTCATATAATCTCAGCATTAGGATATTAGTTTTATTTCCCTGCTGTTATATCACCTGCTTTGTGTCATGGATACCAACTGAAGGTATGAATACACTACTAGAGCGGTCCCTTGTCACACAACCTCTTTCAGCAAGAAGCTGGGCTAAGGGAAGTCACAGCCTGACTCCTGCAGCCCATCCCTGCTGTCTTGCTATTGCTACTGTCTGGTGATGTGGCTGCTCCTGGCAGACCTTCCTTACTCACAGCAGTCCAAAGGTGGTGAGTTCATCTGAAGAAGGCCAACCATCCAGCTCATTTTGTCTCCAGTAGATAAGGCAGGTCATTCCATAAAGGAATTCCAAAGCAGATCTTTGGAAACGGAAGGTCTAGTGAAGGAATGATAACGAGTAATGGAGGGCAGTGCAGGGTGGCAGACTTTATTAGGCGTTACGGCTGTATCATGAAAAGGAGACAAGAACAAGCTCAGAACTTGAGCAGTCATGACTAGGTTAGGAATAGCTTCTCCAAAAAAGGAAATGTCTGTAAAATACATCATTGATATTTTAAAGGAACAGCGGGAAAAATCCCCTCTTGATTCTGAAGATTTTTTTTTTTTTTTACCACTTTGTCAACTACTTAGCTTGTTTGGGGATCGTGTATATAAAGTAGCCAATTCAACCAAGGGTTTTAGCAATTGTCACCTAATAGTATTATATCATGTGTATGCGGTTCCTACAGTGCAGGAGATCATGACTTGGAGATGGCAGATGACTACACTTTCTAAGAAGCCAGGTGAGTATGTCACATATTTTAGCACTGTTAAATATCTTTGTACTTAGCAGTGACCTTCCTGAACATTAGCCAGCCCAAATGATCTGCTGTGCTCAAGTGAGGCATCCCAGGTTACCAAGATCAGCTGTTTAGCCTGAAGGAGGGCCAGACCATACAAACACATAATATTGCATAGAACATGCAGACAAGCCCAGTAGTGATGATTTCAAAGGCAGTTGTATAGAGATCTAGCTGTTCCCTTCATTCCTTCTATTTTTTTAAAAAAAGAAATTAATTCAGTGCCATGTCATCCTCTACAACTGTAGGAAAAGTACCCATGAGTCTGGCTATCAAGTTAAAAAGAAACTTCATGGGGACCACCTAGAATCTGTCCTTGGTTATCCAGGGCAACAGAGGCTTAATGAAAGATTTTCTTTTTTCCTTGTTTTTATCTTAAACTTTAAAAGGCAAGGTGAGCCCTTTAAGCACTTAAGCAGCTGCTCAGACACTAGCTTGCTCCGTCAGTCAACTTGGTCCACACTCTCTGCATTCCCATATCTTAATGCTGAGCTCTTCAGTAGCAACATTGAGTTCTCAAACCATAAGCCACTTTTGATCTTTTTATTAAAAAAAAAAGCAGGTCTGAGTGGTTGGATTTTGAAGATATATACCTCCTGTTACTGAGTTACTTACTTTTGGCCTTAAAAATGCATTGAAAGGTATTAACTGCAGGAACTTGTTTATTTCTTTGACTTCTGAAACCTTGGTTTGTGCATGGACCAGCGTTATTTCTGCTCACTTCACAGCATGTTCTGAACATAAATTAATAAATGCAGCCTTTCCTGGTAAAAGAAGCATCTCTGCTATTTGCCAACACTATCTTTAAAAGAATAACCATAGTGGCAGTTTTCTTTATTTTGTTCCTGAATTCAGATGATCCCTATTTTGCATGTGTACTGGCTCAACCAAAAAAGGCAATTAAAACAAAGCAGTCTATATTGAAAACTGGAAGATGACAATCTATTTAGGGAGACTCTCCTTTTGATTTTTATTTGAGGTCAAGGCTATGTTTCTACTCATTAGACCAAATTTTATTGTCATTACACCTGGCAAGCTAATCAAAGGCAGTGTGACTATAGAACTGCAATTGAATTTCACAAGAATGACATGGCACAGTCTGAAAGATTAGCTTGTAAATCCTCTGTAAAGACTATATGCAGGACAGCAAAAAAATACTTTTAATAATGTCAAAATAAAATGCAATGTTTGAGCGATAACAGGGCCTCCATAATTTTTTTAGTTTGAATAGAAATTCCAGATTAGAAATGATTCATCCAACCTTTGGGGCTCATTTCCTGCATTAGGACCCAGGATACTCCGCAGTTTACAAAGAAGCCTTGCAAAACAGAAGATTCATGGAGCATGACCCAAATGTGACATGAGAGCTCAGCTTGACCTCCAAACTGTATCCCAGTCTCTGTCACCAAAAGCTCTGGCCACTTTTGTTTAAGAGATTTATCCAAAGATTTATGATAAATATTTTCCCTGCTCTTTCATTCCATTCTTTCTCATTGTAGTTTATATCATCGTAGAAATAGAAGCTGAAAAGAGTTCATTCGATGCAAATGCTTTACAAGCACCTCTAAATTGTGATCATACCAAATTTGCATGCCTGCCATCTGCACATAAAAACCTTGTCTTTGCTCCAGTGAAGCCAACTTGCTGAACTTACAGTGGCTAGATTTGTACATCCCTGCACCATTGCAGGGTTATTTGTGTAAACATGGACAATAGGAATAGCAGCAGCTGCACATGTCTATCTGAGGGCAGAATGCACTCTTAATCTTTATATAATAATAGTGGCAATGTGTAACATTTCAATAAGCCTTTTCATCTTCAAAAGTCCTCTGCAGGCACATGGAACCACCCAACATCTCTCTGTTGTGAATATTATTAGCATCATCTTGTAGAAACAGTTAGGGGACAAAGAAAAACAATGCAATTTGCCCAGGGCCGGTTGTGGGATCACTAGCAGAGTGATTATTATGAGTTGGCATTACCTGGAAACTTCGTTTAGAGACCATCAGAAAGAGTATCATAGGAACATGTGTTCAAAGAACCACAAAGAGAACTGGCACTGTTTGTGTGATGCTGTTCTTTCCTAAGAATTTACAGGGATATATCCCAACAATCGACCTCCCTAAAAAGACAAAAAGAGAGAATTTTTAACTGGTGAAAGTCACCCGGAATTGTCCTTATGGTAGTTCAAGTTGTCGCTCAGTGTATTATGATGTAGTTTAGATCTATTTGTTGCAGAAAAGTGCAGCATACTGCAGCAAAAGTGAAGTATCACCTGGGTTTTGCTTCACTGCACATTGATTTAAACCACATTGAATTAAACTGCAACAATCTAGAGGCTTCTTGTTCAAGGCACCCTCCGATAAATATATAATCAATCTTTTTAGTTTTAAGGGATCCTGTTTTCATAGGAGCAAATTCCTGTGCAAAGACAGAAATGCAAAAGAGTAACGAAACTGTATTACAGTAGCTGAAATACCAGTGCCTTGCATCCTGGATTGTACCTTTCTCAGAAACATGACATGTTTTGATCTAAGCTTTGGGGAATAATGTAGACAAAAAGCCTTTTCAAATGCAGAGAATAAAAATGGTCTTATTTGAAATTTGAGTATAACAGCTGAAAAAAGCACCACCCTCATCTTTATTAGCCTGCTATTCAATCCAAATGAAGTGAAGACATCATAACACTTCTATTATCACCCCACTGGATGTGGAGTGGTAATAAATGGAAAGAAACACATTATATGCTATCCAAGAGACCTGATCCTGAAATGCAATGAGCTTAAAATACATTTAAAAGAAACACTTGCGAAATGTATTTACTCACTTTTTTTTTTTCTTCTTACATCTCATCTTAACATAGTACATCTGCCAACATAAAGGTATGGCTGCTCAACACTATGTCTATTGATGTCTATTTTGTCTAGGATTTTAGAATTGTATAAAGTTAAAGATATTAAAGGTATTCTGCAGGAAAGAAGTACATTATCCTTCCAGAAGTGTATTTGCACTTATATTCTCCTGTAAAAAAATCTTTAACACTATTCTAAGTAAGTTCCTTATGTGAATAAATACCGAGTAGACACATATTACTCCAGCAGTATAATATTGACTGGAAAAATGTGTTTTGCTTTTTTTTTTTCCTAAGGTACTACAGCTAATGCTAGAAATCTTATCATCCAGGGTGCTGTTGATTTTTCCCTCGTTCTTTATTTATAGGAGACAGCTATAGGCATACCACTCACTCTCTAATATTCCTACAGAAATGGCAACCATCTGGGTGCTGGGGTGGGTGCACTGAGCCCTAGGGTGCCTTTAGCCAGTTCACTTGAAATCTCGAGTCTGTCCTGTCCTATCACCCAGCAGCAATGGAACATTTGTTCCCCGAAGGGCCGGCATGCTGCCAGCAGCAGGTGTTAGGCTGTCCTCTGGGACGAAGGCAGCAGGCATGAGCACTGATGTGTGCCTGTGACAAGATGTTGCAAATCTGCTCTCATAGCGACGGTGACAGCATCTGGGACAGTGTTGTGAGTCACCATTCTGTAACCATTAAAAACCAGTTGCCATTCCTTTCATAATAATAAATTAAAATATCATTCCAAAGTGTGCTGGTCTCAGGAAGAAAATTAAAGAATCTGTGTACAGATAAACACATGTGTGTGCACTTGCACACGTAGAGCTTTACAGCATGTGTTATCAAACGTGTTCAAGTGATTGTATCTTAAATTGACAGCTATAGCTGATGGATAGGATATGTTTGTGGCTACTGTTAAGACTGCGTTTTTAGATTTTTTTAAAGGAAATAAAATCAAGCAGAAAATGTTTGAGAGCAGTAAAAAAGTTACAAACACTATTAGGAACATATATCTTCTTGAATTAATTATTTTATACTTTCTAACACAGACAATTCTAACACAGTTGCCCCTATTAAATCCAGATCCCTAAACCATTTAAGTTTTAAATTTTATTTCCATAGGCTGAAGTTGTGCTTCTACCTATATTCAAAGCTAAGCAGAGTATGTGGCATTTTACAAGAGGAGGATTTATATAAAAATCTGCATCGAAACAATAATAGATTAGCAGTAGCTCTCTGTTTCCAAAAGGTCTGTTTTGAAAATGCTTGCATAGATCTGTAGGCAGGTGCACAGATATTGTTTCCATGACCTCTTCCCACGAAGATCATATTCTTCTACTTTGGTTTATACTGTATTTGAATATAGATAAAGCACATTTTAAAAATTCTCAAACAAGCCACACAGCAAATATCCAAATAATGCTGTCCCTTGATTTCTCTGGAGTCTTGTTTCAGCCTGGCATGCTTATCTTCCTAGTGATCTAAATCCGAGACCTTCCATCTTATTGACCTTTGTTGAATGTAACACATGGGATTGATGAACTCAATGACTGGGCTTCTCTTCGACTTGTGGTCTTTTGTCAGCAAGGCTACTGCTTTAATTTGGGCTGATCCTGACCCAGTTCCGATCAATGGCAGAACTGTTAATGATGTCAACAGAGCCAAGATTTCACCCTTGCCCTCAACACTTACAATGGTTAGCATTATCATGACGGAGTTTTATAAGCAGTGCTTACCAACATGAGGGGCTTCAGAAAGAGAGAACTCATATGAGGTTCAATGCCTCAAGTTGTGTTAAATCCAATTCACTTTATCCCAAGTAGCTTTTATCATCATAAGTGTTTCCCTTCAATTCATGCTCAGTCTCTACTTTGCTTAACAATCTGGGTGGTTGTTCACTGCTTTTAGTCTACCAAATCAGTCATTTGCTGACTCACTTGCCTTTACAATTTCTTGTAAGCCCCATTTTTGCAGGTTTGTCTAGTAATATTCCATGCACCTGCCACATTTCACCATGTTCTGGTAAAAAAGAAGTTATTTCTTCAAAGACAGTTGAGAAGTTGGTTTCAAATGGTCCATCTTGTGGAAAGACATTTTACTTTTTGCCTTCTCTCTCTTCTGCTTCCATGTTTTTCAAATAAAATTAGTTCTATTTTTTTCCCCTCACAAATGAAATGTGCAAAATAGAACAAGTCTGTTTTTCTTTTTTGACAGTTTTGAAGAAACCAAAATTATTTGTTAGTAGAACAGATCCAGTCAATAATTTGGTAAAAAAAATGCAGAAAACTTTGTAAATGGAAAACCTTTTTTTTTCTGGTCCTTTTCAAAATAAAAATGTCTGATTTCAAAAATGCTGATACTTTTTGGTTAAGAGGACTTTAGAATTTTTCCTCAGAAACAAGTATTTTTCATTTAAGATTTGACTTAAACTTGTAAGAAGACAAAAGTCTCTAGATAATTTAAGTGATATAAAAAGGAAACAAAAGAATTAATTTAAATTTGAATGATAAACTCAGGGATGACTCAGACCAATTAAAAAAAATTTTTATTTTGTGATGGAATTGAAAAATCCATTGGTCACTCATCTATTTTTTGCAATGTATGGCAAACACAGAAAACCAGGGAGCCAACTATAGTGGCAAAATCAAACAACACCCCCCACCCAAGGTATTCACAGCATAAACTAAGATAATCTGTTACCTATAATACTACTACTGACTTTAAATCTAGGTTAGACATGGCAATACCACATAAACACCTAGTGAGGCAAAAAATATACTTCCTTACGTAAGGGAAGAGAGTAAACAGGCAAAAATATTAAGTGCAGCTTTGAATGTCTAATTTTTTTTAGGATTAGCTGCTGGGTATGTGTTTAGCTACCTAACATCAAATCCAAAAGGTGCCAATTACCAGTCATCTGGTAATTGACTCTTGACCTCTGCTAAAACCTGGTGACAGGCACCTCTCAGGTCCTGGTTCTTTTGATATTCTTATCTGAACACTGAAGCTTTCCTTCAGTCTCCCACATCATTCACTTACCTGCTGTGTGTTTAAGATCAGATTTTCGAAGCCAAGCATGTGAATTTGTGCATGTACATCTGTACACATCAACATTTGAAAATCTACCACATGGTTCAAACAAGAAAAAACTCCACAGTCCTATTCCAATGCGAATTCTACAAATACCCCTGAGAAAGCTGAATGGTTTATTGAAATGTTTGACAAAGAAACCACATACTGCCTCGTTTTGATGCATTAGATGTGGGTCTGCTTTTTTTTGAAGAAAAAAGCCCTTACTGTAAATCAGCAGCATGAAGAATTAAAACATGAAAACAAAAGCATATTATTTAAAGAACAGCCTGTTCCCTAAACTGTTACTGTGCTTGGTGCCAAACCACATTTTGTGATATATCATGTACAACCTCCTCTTGCATGTTTTACTGCTATGCTTTATATGACTTGGAGTGAGAAAACCCTGATAGTTCTGTCTTAGACTTACCACTGCCATCAAAAACAGGTCCACTCGTAGATCTGAATCACAACATGACAACTTCCTCCAAGGATGATGACTCTAGAAGAGGTGGAAAAGTGTTTGTTTATTTGTCAATGTTTATGAAAAGAAATCTGAGTTAACTAGAAATGTGAATTTACAGGGGAGCTGTTACACTTGGTGGACACAGAATGACAATGACCTTGCTTGCAAAGTGCAACATGTACAAAAAAGGGCCACTTCATTCTCATACAGGCCTAGAAATAAATGACAGTGACCTAAGCTTGAATGTGAATTTACAGCATATCAACTACAATTATTGCAGGTGTGCAGTCTGTAGAGGTAAATGTGAAATACTTTATTTCACACAGGGCTATATTGTCTTTCATTTACTATGAAGTAACAACAACCACACAGGCAACTAATGCAGAGCAGCTCATGTCCACCAACTTCAGGCTCAAATCTATGCTGGAATGTTTTGTTTATATGCCTCTATCCTCCATCACTACATTTATGTTAAAACATTTTCAAAATACATCCTGATCATTTTTCCAACACATACCTGAGAGGGCAAGGCTAACTTTCAGCCTTTTATACATCTTGTTTCTAGTTTCTCACTGAACAAGCCCTAACTCAGAGACACTCATAGGTCATAAAAAAACAGGTCTGACAAGTTAGCAAGGAAGAAAAGGACTGAAACTGTTTGTACTGAGGGTGATGCAGACACTCAGTAGAAGGTATTTCCAGGGTAAATCTTTCTGTGTCTTTTAATAAAAACAATTAAATGAAAGTTAAATAGAAAGTTAGGAATGCTTATTCATTCATCCTTATTGCCTAACAACTTTCCCTTTTTAGAAAGGCCTGATGTCCTGCCTGAGTTCAAAGTACAGAAAAATATTTGTGATCTAAGTAAAGGTAGAGCAGGTAAAACAGCTTATTATTGAGATGGCTCCAAAACTCCTACTTCTGATTTCTTATAATCTTGCCAACTCAGTCCTTTGGACTGACGTTCTCCATGTTGCAGATAGCTGTCTTAGGCTGATTTGGGCTTTATCCTTTGGAAAGGACTGCACCAAACAGTGTGATCTTAGTAGCTGGAGCTTTGGGCTGTTGCAAGCCATTTTGGGTCAGCATTATGTTTGTCTCTTTGCTCCAGTGGCAGTGTGAAAGGCAAAGCTGCTGTATGCAAATGTAGAAGAGCCTGTCTCACGTAAAGTAACTGGGGCAAAGAGCCTGATGGAGTCATAGCCTACAGCCGCAGACTAGTGGGTGAAAGAATGAAACTGAGATTCGAGGTGCAGGGAAACTGGAGCCAAGGACCAAAAAAAGATGGAGTTCTGGTAGAGAGAGGAGGCAGACTAAAGGAGGATCTGGGACCAAATAGAGGAGGGAGCACCACGCGGTGGAAGGAAAGAAGGAAAAGGCTGGCTATGGAAAGCATGTAAGCGGAGCAGACTGCAATCGGAAGCCAATGGGGAAAGCATGTGTAAATGTTGCCGCTGCTGTTAACTGTTCCATTAGCTCAGATGCAGAGGTTCATGCTATGGTACAAGAAGTCCCAGACTCAGGAGTCATCCAGAGGGATGTCAGTGTGATGCAAAATCTGTTTTCCCTTTTATTTATGAGCCTTTTAGAAATATTACAGGCAGGAACTATACTAAAATTATACATATTTCAATGCCAAAGACTCACAGGAAAAGAGATTATAGAATCAATGTTACACCTTCAGTTGAAATTGAACTCTCCCTGTTCATATGTATTATACCTTTAATAATGTAATTGCGTGCTAAATTTTCCTACAAGTCTCTTGACTAATTCCTTGCATAGTTCTGACCTACTTTGGGATGAAGCAGGGTTGTGTAGAGAAGAGAGACTACTCTGGATTTCCACATATTGAGAAACTGGAGGTAATGATAGATGGTCACTTATATGTAACTCATTTTCAGGGTGTCCAAATTGATACTCAAGGGTTAGATACATTGAAGTGCTGAACTAGCTGAAGCTGAGGAAAAAAGAGGGTCATGCTAGGAACATGTAAAGTTTAACTTGGGTATTTCCATGAAACATTTATAATAAACTCAAATATCAGTAAAAAAAGCAGTATCAACTGTGAAAAATTATATATTTTTTTTAGATACACTGAAAATAGAAAGTAGCCAGAATCTAAAATTCTCTTTTGTACATATTATCACTGAGATTTCAGTGGATTCCAAGGAGCAAAATGACTGACTTCAATAACTGACTAATGTCACTCAGGTGATCCATTTGCTCCAGGTTTTTACCTTGCTGCATTTTAAGAAAATAATGGTCATAAGATTCCATTTTCTGTAGTTAACCCCAAATTAGTGTATTAATATGAAGATGTAATGGTAAGTATTTTAAAACACTTATAATCTTACATTAGGATTAATTTTTTTTCTTTCTGTATCTCCTTTCTCTTCACCCTCTGGTGGTATAACAAAAATAAATTAAAACTTGTTTGTCACCTATATAAATGTTACTGTAAAAAGTGCTTTAAAAGACCTGAAAAGGAAATTAATAACTCTGGGCAGTAAACAAGGCCTGGGACCACACATTGAACTATGAGGAAAACCAGAAGTACCATCTATCTTATATGTGAATAAAAGACCATGCAGTCAAGTAAATGTAGCATAATGCATACACAGAAATTGTGCAATCTTAATTTCAGCTTTCTAATGTTTCAATCTTTGAAGTCCCCTGTCCTTTTAACATTCCTTAAATGTTATTTCACTGTAATTACTGTGTTTGCAAGGAGAGATTTGTTTTCCCAAATGGAGTTATTCACTACAACTCCAGAGTGGGAAGAGAGAGGCTGTGGGAAGGAGAGAAAAGCTGCAGGATTGTAGCTCACCTGTTCAAATCTCTTGCACACAGGGCAGATAATTCTGACCAAACTGGAAGATTTTTCCTCAGATATATTCATTCCAGAAGAAAGATGTCTTCACCTGCAGGAAATCGCAGAAAAGAGCTGCTGTAGCAGTTTATTCCTGAGTAGCTGCCTGTGCTGCCCGGTCCATAACCTTGGGTAGGGCCATAGTGAAGGCACACCCAGCTCAAGAGAGGCAAGTGTGCATTGCACAAGGGTGACCACTGGTGGATGAGGAAAACCTCATTGTTTATGAGGCACTGTGTCTATATTATGGCTGGGCAAAGGTGCAGGGTTTATGCTTTTTTTTCCCCCAAAAAAAAGAAAAACCGCAGAAAGAAATTGAGATGAAAAGGAAACAAGTAAACAAATGTGGTTTTACAGAAACTGAGGGACAATTTATCCTCAGCGCAGCAAGCAAAAACTTGGAAAACATTTGGAAAAGTCAGAAAACAAGTTAAAGTTGGTTGGCAGACTCTGACAGAGCTGACAGCTAAAACTACCCCTGGCATGTTGACAACAGTGTGGCATCAATCTGTGTGTAACAACCTATCCTTGAAAAACTCCATCCTGGATTTAAGCTAGCACTTCCTAACCTTTTCTCTACCCAGCCTCCAAGCTGCAGTGCAAAAAAAGTTTTCAGACATGACTTTCAATTCGCTTATAAGCAGGGGCCAGGACCACCCCCCCGACTGCCATCATGGCGGCAGGCTCCAGCCACACTCCCTCAGGGGCCTGGCTCCCCCCTTCCGCCTCACCAGCCGGTGGAGGCCTCCCCTCCCCAACTCCCACCTCATCCCCTCACCTGGGGTCTCACACCTACCCCATGTTCCTGCTTGCTTTCTTCAGGCCGTGTCTGTCCCCTAAAGCAGACCTTTCTGTCCCCCTTTCTTGTTTTCTGTGGCAAGAAGATGAGGAGCATCGAGACAACATGGCTTCCCCTACTGTAGCCCAACCTACTGTAGGCCATGTGCTGCCTGAGGGCAGCGGTTATTAGTTATTGTTATAGGGTTATTATACAGCTGCATTAGTTGCTCACACAAAGGCCAGCACTTGAAACCTGTGGCTGCTGGTGCAGGAGGAAGAAGCAGCTACAAGAGTTTGTTTGCTATGGCTGCTGTGGGAGGGATGGATAAGCCTGAAAGCCCCTCTTCTCCTCAAAAGCCACAAATGTGATTCTTAGGACTGAGGTCCCCTTATAGTTTTCTGGCGACGTAAAGGATCTTGAGTAAGTCTGATGTGGGAACTGGAAAGAGGTCACAGTAAAGCTTAATCTTAGGCCCAGCAGCAGCCATTTCTGAGTTGCATGGCGGATTGAGACACGTACTTCGACACCATGTTACACTGCTGTATGTTGTTGCATGAAGGTATTTAAATGCATGCCATGACACCGCTTTCTGTGAAATTGCCAGCTGCACCCACCGTTTGCTGGTAATGGCCAAGGCATTCCTACCTCCGTACTGCTGTAAGGGCTTGCTCTGCCCCTTAGCAAACTATTGACCATTAGATCTCACCTGAGGTGTGGTGGTAGCAATAAGCACAACCAGCCTTTGCCACCTGCAGCTTCAGTCCCAAGAAAAGTGGGTTTAGAAGGTTGTTTTCATGCAATGATCTCACATACTGCCATATAAGATGCCACGGAAGTTATTCTTTCCCCATTGTTGCTACCCCTTAAAAACAGTCTTCTGTTTTGAGAGCCTTCCGTGTTCTCAGGTGATCTGCATTTACACGGTTCTTGTGGTCCTAAGATTCCTACGTGTTTAGCTGGATGATACACAGATAGCCTGAGTTGTCAGTCACTCCATCTCCATCTCTCCTGTCCATCGCTGGAGAGGATCACCTCACTTCTACATACTTCTTTATCTAATATCCTCAAGTGATTTAGATCAAACACCTCAGATAATACATTAAAGACATCCGTATGTAGAACGTCAGCTTCTATGAGGATGCAGCCAAAGGTTGCACCGCGCAGCTCATACGCATGCTGTAATGACCATATTATTTTGATTACTAAAGAAAGCCGTGCTTTCTCAGTCGTGGTATACCAGCTATCATTTGCTGCTGCATGCCACGTTGAGGTTGATACTTAGCAACTGATGGGGGGAAAATGAATTGTTGACATCTGCTTTATCATTTTTTTGATGAATTAAAAACCAAATAGAGACCTTACTTGTGCCTGGATCAGTCAAAACAATGGGATTTACACAGACCGATGCAATCATGTGTTGCATTTCTAGCAAACAGAATTCTCCGTGTTTACCAAATTATGTTAGAGATACTGCTATAAAGCAAAAAGCCCCAAAAAACTCATGTATACCGCCATATAGACAACCTGTCATCCAGCCCAGCAGATTGCAGCCTTTGGATACTTGGCTGTTGTGTCACTGGTCACTGTATTACATGTATTGAGGCATCTAACAGAAAAATGAAGATTACTTTTCTTTCCAATTTCTCATGTGCTAAAGCCATGTGAATAGTGGGTCTGTTTGGTTCCCAACTGCAAAAACAAATAAAAATTCCATCTTTAACACTTAGGAAACTATCTATTTTTAGTTTGGTTTCCTATGGAAACAAGGCATCTGTGATCAGGCTGTCTTTGTGCATGTATCTGTCCTTGTGTAGCCCCTAATAATTTTTGAATCTAGTGGCCTTTTCCAAACAAGTGTGACAAAATGACAGAAGTTTCAAAGTAACAGGATTCTAATATATTTCATGAAAATAAGCAGCCAGAGAGATGAACAAAACAATTTGATGTTACCCAGCTGAGGGAAGGCTGCAGCATGAACTTATATCTTGTGAGGCTCCAGAGAATCCATGGAGGTGAGAGCTGCAGTAAATAACACCGCTATACAGAAAAGCTTCAGTCCAAGGCCACACTTTTATGCGCCTCAAATTCATAAGAAACCAGATTCACTTCATTCCACTGCTCACAAAACTATTTGTTTAATACTTGCAGAGGGCTCCCTGCTCTCCTCAGTCAAAAGGTTAGAGCCGATTCTCCCCTTTCCCTGCATCCTGCAAAGAATCTGGTCCCAGATGTTTTCAAATTTGACCTGTCATTTGGGTCAGAGGATCAGGATCATGTGCAACCAGTCTATGAAATTAAAGCTCCCCAAATGGTGTAGACTTCTGCATCAGAAAGCTTCAGGGAATGCCTGGGAGTAAGATGTCTTTGGGAATTAACCAGTGAGTCCTACAAGGAGATGAAAATAATGTAGATCTCAGCTCTCCTTTTTAAGATGGCAACTAAAATATTACGAAATAAATGTTGAAGTTGTGCTTATTTTGGTTATTGGGAGAATCAAGAGGAGAAATGCAAACGTTAGCAAGGCATGATGCTGAATAGACCTTGGTATGGAAGGGTTACCAGCTCAGATTATCTTAGAGTATCTTGTTCCTTTTTAGCTCAATCCACCTCTTGCTGTGTCTTTGGTCTTCTCAAATATTGTCTGGAGCTGGAAAACAAGCAGTAAAAGAACAGTCTTTTGGTGGAAGGAAACTGGAACAGAACATAGAGTAGTTAATAGTACATATGCAAAGTTTACTTAGATTGCAGATTAGAGATGTTCCAGTTCACTTTGTGCAGGCTAAGTCTAAAACTGGAATTACTGAGGCAGGAGGTAAAGACACTCCTCTTTCTCTCTCTCAGCTGGTTGGGAGTCTGTACAGCTATACTTCTGCAATTTTGCATCCAAATTGATAAGCTCTATCCCCAAGGCAGGGCTGCTTCTGGATGTGTTTTGTGTAAGTGTTGTGTAGAGACTTACTGGCCCAAGCTGGTGCTTGCCTGGGGCTCTGTGCACTGTGCTCTGTTGTGCAATGAACACACACGAGACGTATGAGGAGCTGTGGCTGTAGACGGTGTGTTACTAAGGGAGATAGCAAGGCTAGCAAACTGGGGAGAACGGCAGCTTCCACCTTCCTTGGAGACCAAATGTTTTTCAAACCCTGCTAAGGTCTGCAGAGAAATCTCAGCTGATTTGTAGCTCTTTTCCACTTTCTAGACTTACAAGAACTCAGCATCCTGGGAGACAAATAAGCCTTTCAGTATGGAAACGGTCTTCGTAACAATAAAACATCCTGGCTGTAGAGATGCTTCCCTACAGCTCTGACAGCTGCCTTGCCTCTCTCTTTGTGGTGGTCACAGAACCTCAGATGGATGAAGATAAGGATACTTATCTTCACCATAGTGTGCTGAGGAGGAGTTCCCATGAAGCAAAGATTTTGGATTTTCCCTAGATTAATAATATGGTTGCCGCTTCTGTCATGTAGCAGTCTGTTACTTCATCCTATTCTGCATAACGTCCTGGCAAAATCAGTTACACTGTTTATTTGCTATTGTACGGACATTACGTTTAGTGATCTCCTAATTTCTGATCTTTTATATGGAATTATAATGAAAGTCTTTGGAAAATAAAAATAGGCAAACATATTTTTGAGACCATTTGCCTGACACTGAAAGGTAATATCTTTTAGTTGTATACATTTTTTCTTTCCAATTTCCACAACAACACTTACAGTAATTCATTTTAAAAAAGAGTTTAGAAAGCAGTGGATATAATTAATGTATTGATCCAGTTTTCCATTATGCTGTTATCACAGGTGAAAAATGTGCTTTTGATGAAATTGTTGATTAAAACTACAAAAAAATCCATTATGTCTAGCTTACTTTTCTTTACCTAATGAAGCAGATGGATATAAAATGAAGGAAAGCCATACTGACCTTTAGTAGAAATATATATGGCATATAACTTGATACCTATAAGATAATATTAATCCAACCTTTTCAGTTTCTGGGCTAGAGTTCTCTTCCTAATAGCAGCTACATAATATGTTGTATGTTTTCACCGAACAGGTCACACACTGGCTAAGACAAGGAAAATGTGGATTAGCTGGGGCTGTTCTCAGCATCTCCTAGATTCAAGACAGGGAGGACGAGCGATTCCATCTTCCTTCCCAACCAACCCATGCACCTTGGTAGGTCAGGAATGTGCATTGTGCTGCTTCTGTGGGCAATATGTTTTAAAGGAGGAACATGAGACTGCTGACCAGCACGAGAAATTGCAGAAACAGTTAAAACAGGATATTGGATGGATGCAGCAAGACAGTCCCAGTCCTGTGCCAGTCACTCCCCCTGAGCAGGGACCGTTAGTACACTTGGCTTGGCCGGTATCTAACACGATAATACAGCAATGTTATTTTACGTGATAAGACAGTCAGTGCTATGTAAGTATGTGATTATGGCTTGCCTAGCATGGAATTACTCAAAAATGGCTTTTGTTTTCAAAATTCACATCAACCCTAGGTCAAATTAACTTTAAGTACAGACAAGTCCTAAAACAAATGCAGGGAAATCTGTTATAGGCTTTTAAGGAATGTTCTATTCATAAGTACTTTCTCTAACTATTGAGTCAGTGATTTTCCTTTTCTAAGATTTTAAAAGAAATCTGGGATGTTTGCTGCATTATTTAGCAGCAGCTGTCCTTCATATTGTCATAACAACTTGTGCCTCAGTTTCTCCTTGGTCATTTGTTTAATGTTAGCATTTTGATCCCCAGCAGAAATTTTTTTTTTTTTTTTTTCCCAGGAAAACCAAAAGAATCCACAGCAAAATCCCATTCTCTTTGGTTTGGGTCAAGTGCAGATCTTTACAGTCAATCTAGCATGCCCAGTGCTGTCTCTGTGTTCACACTTCTTAAAGCTCATGAACTCTTAGAGGGCATTTGTCTTGCTCACCTTCAGTCAAAGGTGCCCTCTGAGAGCAAGCTCACAAGGATGCGTGGAAAAATGTTTCATCCGCATTGGACATTTCTAGCTATTAGCTGAAGCAGTTCTGTTACTACACAACTCTGCAGCAAAATACTCTCCAAAGGTCAAAGTAAAGAGGTGAAGATGCAGACAAACCATTATCCTCTCCTTGTTCAAAGCGTGTCCAGCTTTCCCAGTCATCTGAGCGCTGCCTGTTTACTCTGTTTCTATCATGCTGCTTTGTTTTCCCGTGGCATCACTCCCCTCCGTGCTGCGAGTGCCACGAGGCTGACCTCAGACACTTCCGTACGTACAGTATGCTGCATAATAACACAAGAAGGCTCCACATTTCTGAAACTAAATGTATTCTTTATTAGGAGCACTGGTTAGCGCTAAGCTGTGACTGCAGCCGGCGCTCCAGCCATTCTCATTCAGGCTGAATCCTTGGGTGCCTTCACTCGCGCAACCCCTGCTCCTCCCTTCAAATTCCAGACAGGCTGTTATCAGCAGTTGTCTGCCTGCTATATAGACCAAATGGAAAGGCTCCCCTTTCTCAGGATCACCACCTATAACAAGTTTCTCAGCTTTGAATTTCTTCCGTTTCTTACTTGACTGTACTTCAGTGAATTACCCTACACTCCTTTCCAGGGCCTATGACTTCTCCCTTAAAGTCCTATTAAATTCTCCCTTTTCTCCCGCTCCCCACACTGTCTTATGGACACTTACACCACAGAGTCTTTCCCAGTCACAGTTTTTGCTTATTATCATCTGGCTGTTTCATACTTTGCCTGGCTTTCATCCTACAGCATTCTGATCCCCTTGGGATCAAGAACATTGCCCTTCTCAGCCTATTTATACATACATACGTATACATATATATAAATGCCCAAGATTAGATTGTTATGCAAACTGTGCATGTTCAATCCATAAACAAAATATTTTGAGAATATTTTTATATTTCTGTCTCTTTATAGTCAGCAGCATAAGCATATCTTCTTTTAAAGATGCTTGCAACTCTTTTTCTGGCTCATATAAATAATGTAAATAATTCATGTATTTAGTAATGATAAATATTCATATTTCATTTGAACTAGACAGTGGTTGTCTAGATTAAATTAAACTGCTTTGGATTCAACAGCTGGCAATCTCCCCATGCCAAATAAGGGATTTTAGTCATACTTTATTTAAAGTATATAACTACGAGAAACGAGAGGTGAGGAGGAAAGGAAATGGACTCTCTTACCCAAACATGTAACACATCTGTCTATTGACTGTACTTTCTTCAGACTTTGCTACAAGCAAATATTTTTATTTCTGGAACAGACTCAATGGGTGCTGAAAGGAAGAATACAGTTTGCATACCTCATGAGCATAGATAGCTATGTCAGAGTCTCTTACCATTTTTGGAGTTCAATTCGTAGTGAGTTGTATTCCTCTTGCCTGAGGGAGCTTGGCAATGTTGGGGCCATTTGAAAAAAAACCAAACCACAATATAGTAAAAAAAGAGTAATGAAATAGAAGTAACCAAGAGCTTTTCCTTATATTATTAAACTCTTAAGCTGCATTTTCATTTGTCCAAAATTTTCATCGTTAATCAGAAAAAGGAGCTTCATAAACATGAAGCAGGAGTGAATTTTAACTGTGGGAGAGATCTAGGGATTCTGCTTTGAATGTTTGGAGAAATGGTGGTTTCCTTCTTACCTGTTCCAATCCATCATGCAAATACAAGTCCAGGGTGGGAAGAAAAGCGCTCGTGTTCTCTTTCTGTGTTTCCTTGGTGTTTGTCTACCTTCCTAAATCTGTAAAATAGGCTACTGGGCAGGAGGGTTGGGAGCTGATGTACTTTTTCTTGCTCAGGAAGTTGGAGAGCACATGGCTGTAACTGTTCTGAGCACTCTATATAAACCAGAAAACGTTCAGAAGTCAAAAGGAAACCTTGCTTCCTGCCCAGATGAGGTAAACTCACCAGCTTTAAACAAATCTCAGGCAATGAGCTCTGCAGAACAGGGTAGAGAGATTTCTCCAAAACTCAACTGTTCCTCAAAACTTTCATAGATCTTCATGAAGACAAAGATTCACTTTTTAAGCCAGTCTG
>NW_010552462.1:0-27555 GCF_000687285.1 Phaethon lepturus | reverse complement strand
CCTGCTGAAGACAAAGCAGTTGTATTTTAACATGCATTATCTAGTCAAGGTTAATAATGGGCTTATTCCTTAGCTAGACAACATGAATTGAATCTGTATCTACTGCATTATGGTACTGGTTCCTGGGCTGAATATGCAGTGTATGTCTTTCTGTTCACATCGGGCTATTCTGGACTGGGCCTTTAAAGTACGAATGTAATTTCAAAGGTAGATGGTTTAGGGAGTCAAATTATTTTGTGAGTTTTCTCTGATTTCCAAAAGAGCTGGAGATGAGGATAATGGGATGCTTGGGGTCAGAATATGGGGGGAATGAAGGGGAGAGAGATCTGGGTCAGTGGATTCCCCAAGAGGCTTCCCCAGTTTGCTGGCAGCAGCCTCGTAAGTCACAGAGACATTAATAAATCTTTTGTGTTGTTATTTTTGCTTGCTTCTGTGTTCTTTCCAGTGTTCGGCAGGATTTAGGGCAAGTAGGATGTGCCAGTAATGGGAGGCAAACACTGACACGGCCAATGGAAATATTCTTCTTCTTATGCATGCTCGCCATAAAACATTTGCAGGTGGGCCGTCTGGAATCACAGCCATGACTCTGCCTGGTGTTATTTCCTCATTTGTTGTTTTCTCCATCTGCTCATTTATTTTCCTGGTTATGGTCGTCTTCCCTCTGTCTCCATTTCCCCCTGCTCATTTGTATAAGTAGAAATATCCTTCCCTCCAGCAACTGTGTAATATGCTTTCTCTTTTATGTATATATTTGGCTTGCAAATAGGTAGCTTAAAAAGCTGAGACAAGACAGAGAAGCCATCGTCAAATTCCAGCAGATTCTCCATGTATTTAGACTATATTCCTGCAGGTTTTCTCATCTTTTCCAGAGAAATGTTTTTGTCCACGGCATATCACAATCTAAACACACCGCAATGAAGCTTTACTCAGGACAGGTTATGTGGGAGATGAGACCGAAGCAGCGAACACAACGCACAGTAACTGCAGGCTCGGTTACCACCGCACTTGTGCACAGCAGGGATGGGGAACGACCGGGTGTGCCGAGCAAAAGAAGGTGCTTTGCAAAATGCGTGTCCTCTGCCTCGCTGCTGAAAAGCAGCGGTTGCATTTGTTTGTGATCGATGCCAGTTGTTGGGGTGCTTCTGTCCTATTCATGCTTTGCCAAGGAGAATTGCAAAGAAACTGAAATCTAGCCTACCGTTCTTTCCTGGATTGTGAAGATGTCGGGTCTGACCTCTTAGATGGTGTAAATCAGGGGCCAAAGAATGGATTACAAAGGAGCACAGGGAGGGGGGCAGACTCTTTTCTCTCAGATAGTGGTGAGGGCTACCGTGCCCTCAGCTCCCTGCTAAATCTGCCCCTTTGCAAAAGAGTGTGAGTGTGATATTATAGTCTCTTCTTGTTATTTTCAGCTACCGATTCTGCCTGGGTGTGCATTTTGATCTGCAGCTGGAGGCTGCTGGATAAGGCGCAAGCCTGGTTCACTGGTGTTGTGGACCGAACTGTTTTGTCCCCTAAAACTTGTGGGTTTTGACAATGAATTTTCTGCCTAGAGAAGGATTCTCAGCTTTTCCATGGACCCACTGTCTGACCTCGGGCCAACGCAGTCACCTTTCTACGCCTCTCTCTCATCCATCCCATCTGTTTGGACTTCGAGCTCTTGAGAGCAGCCATTGTCTCTTCAAGTGTATTTATTTTGTACAGTACCTAGCACTGTGGGGCTCCTGCCTTGCTTGGAACCACTGGGTGTGACTGTAATGTAAATACTGAGTAATAATAATAGCATATGTGGGGGTGTAGAAACAGGGAGAGAGAGAAAAATATTTTCCCCATTCTTGTCTGCTTTTTGTTGTTGTTCTATTTCCTATTCACAGAAAGCATACAATACTGATTAATGAAAAATTTCTGGCTCCAGTTCAGTATCTGGCTTCAGTACATTTGCTATTTGATATCTGAGATATGTACAACATGTTCACAGTGAATTCTCCAACTGAAAACAGTAGAGTTCAAACCAAGTCAATTAATTCACAGAGTGAATGGATTCAAGCCCAGATTCTCGTGCCTTGTGGAGGCCTCTTTGAGTCTCCTGCCAAAAGATATCTGTTTATAAATGCAGTAAACGTAACTATTTGATACTTATAGCTCTTACAGCCTTATGTGATTTTTTCCTTGTTATGGCTGATCTCTGATAATTGAGTTACATTTTGCAGACATTTCAGGCATTCTCTGTCTCCCTGCGCTTTCTTCCCCCCCTGGTGCTACAGCCCAGCCAGTGCTTTGGATGGTTTCACATTTCCTTTCTCTTTGTTGCCTTGGATATTCTGCTGAAGTAAGGCATAACAAAACTGTATCCAAAATCCATACGTACTTCTAGCCAGGCTCTGTCTTGAACCTGCTTTGTGGCTCTTGCCTGCGAGAAACCTTACCATTTCCGCAGAAGGAGAGGAGAGATAAAACCTTACAATGAAAACGACTGTTGTGTTGTGCATTGATGATCCAAGAACATTAATAATAGATCTTTGTTGAGCAGTATCTTTCATCCCTAACGTTCATGCATTTAATCAACTGATGTATAAAGTACAGTAAGCATTTTTGTAAAACATTCATCACTTATGTGGAGTACAGCAGGTAACGTTATAAAACCAAATAGAAAAAACCATATGTGGGGAACATCTTTATCCATGTGAAAAATTAAGTTAGAACAATGGGGAGTGGAAATTTGGGCAGGATATATGGGCTAACATTTCTTCTCTAACAGGAAACATTCTGGATTTCTTTCTTTTATTCTTTAAATCCTGCTTTTGTTTATTTTTTTCAGCTCCTTGTTGTGCCCTCTCCTTTCTTTCTCCATCCAAGTGAGGGTACCTCAGGGCGCTTTTAATGGTGCTCTCCTCTCTTCTTTTCATACCCTTTGCCCATTTTTTAATCCAGCCATTTGGCATATTCACCTGCTGTCTTTACACATGCTGTCCTCTGACCTTCTGCTTATGAACTGTTTCCAACCATCCATCTCAGAGCATGAACACGTCTTCCTGGCTATTTTGCTACAGCTGAAATGCTTTATAGACAGAAGTTGACTCCTGACATATCCTTAGTATTTCTCTCATCCCATTTGTTCTTTATGATCCTTGGCTGCACCACTCTTCCCTTGCTGCTCAGGTCTGCAGCCTGGGATGATCAGGTTTGATTCATTCCAGTCTTTGGCCCAGAAAACAGGAATTAATTCCTGTCCATGTCATGGACTTCTCATCCATTTGGTCCAAAGGAATGACATCAGTAAAGATTATTTTCCTTGCCTCTGACAAATTCTTCTAACTACTCATCCTAGTTCACCTCATCACCCCTATTATTTCCTTAATCTTTTGGATCCTTCCTTACCTTCTTCCCTACTATGTTCCTGTGTCTTTTGCTGCAGTACCCATCTAGCCCTGCTCCACTATGGCACCTGGATGAGTTACTCATGGACCCGTATCTCAGACGAGCAGCTGGTTTTTATATTATTTCTCATCGTGCCCTGTGCACGATGAGAAACTCATTTTTCAGAAACTGCTGAGCAAACTCCTTTTGGTTCTCAAGTTTCACGTCTATGATAATAACAAAATAAAATCAGTCAGTGAAAGAGACCTGGAGAGGCAGGAAAGATTAACAATATCCACATTTTAAAAGTATATTAAAAATGCATACACTGTTATATTATTCTCCCACCACCACCAAGTTCTGTGTACCATTTCTCTTCTGAACGGAAACTGCAAGGCAGGACTTGCTTCTTACTAAGTATTTCTGCAGTACCTGCCACAATGGAGTTCCATTCTGCTGTATTATCGTAAATGCTGCTGAGAAGCAACTGTAGCAGAGGAGCACTCCCTAACACTATGTTGAAGCATGAGAATATTTTATTTAGCTGCCTAAAGGGAGGTAACATGAAGCTAGTACAATATCAAATGAATATATATTGTCGTCAATATTTTTAGATGAGGAATTAGAAGACAGTTTGTAGCTGCCAAAAGTTCTGGAATGGCCTCACCGAAAGGATTGTGTTTCAAGAACAACTTAACGAATTAATGAAAGAGATCATAAAACAGGATAATGGCAATCCTGAAACCACTGTTTCTGATCATGCAACATTTGTTGATTCATGATCCGCAAAAGAGTGGTGAAAAGAGATTTGATCAGTGAATATGAGTTGTGTTGTATTTGTGTGGTATTTAACTAATTGCATGCTGTAGGGCTTCTACTTTCTTCTATAGCACCAGAAACTGGCTAGGTACAAGATGTATGGTATGTAGTAGACTAGATGTAGTATCTGTAAGTCTCGTATCTAAAGATCACAGAAATCACAGAAATCACAGAAACACTAGGTTGGAGAGGACCTTCAAGATCATCAAGTCCAACCATTAATCCAGTGCCACCATGTCCCCTAAACCATGTCCTGAAGCGCCACATCCACACGTTTCTTGAACACTTCCAGAGATGGCGACTCCACCACCTCCCTGGGCAGCCTGTTCCAATGCCTGACCACCCTCTCAGTGAAGAAATTTTTCCCAATATCCAATCTAAACCTTCCCTGGCGCAACTTGAGGCCATTTCCTCTTGTCCTATCACTGGTTACTTGGGAGAAGAGGCCAACACCCTCGTTGCCACAACCCCCTTTCAGGTAGTTGTAGAGAGCAACGAGGTCTCTGCTCAGCCTCCTCTTCTCCAGACTAAACAACCCCAGTTCCCTCAGCTGCTCCTCATAAGACTTGTGCTCCAGACTCCTCACCAGCTTCGTTGCCCTTCTCTGGACATGCTCCAGCACCTCAACATCCTTCTTGTAGTGAGGGGCCCAATTATTGTCCTCTTTGTAATAGTGCATCTTAATTGCACAGGTTGACTGGGGGGTTTAGCTGCATATGCTCAGCTCATGGGATCTGGAGTCGGTCCTGCTACCTCCTGCTCCCACTCAGTGGCAGAAAGCTTTCCACTCTTTTGCAGCAAAGACCCAAAGCTTGCCCGTGGCCTTTGGAAAGCATTTTGTGTCATGTGAAATGGGCGACCTGCGGTCCATTCCGGCTTCGGCGTCCGCGCTGGGTTTGCCTGCAGCTGCAGGGGCTCAGAAGCGCTGCCGCACGCAGCCTTTCCCAGCAGCTCCCGTCGCCGCTCGCCAGCCATCTCCTGCCCGGCTACGAAGCTTGGCAGATGCTGCTCAGCTAATGGGATCCCTGCAAAGGGTGCTATAACCTTCAGCAGGCAGTAGCACTGCTGTCAGCGCTAGCACGCTAGCTGTTATTTGGGATATATTTCGATAAGGAAAGATAGCTGAGGAAATAAGTGTCAAAACTTAAATCGTTTCACATTGTAAACTGTCGAACTGCTTTAATCCTACAATAGTTCTGCTTCTTTCAGTTTATTTAAGTTTAAGTCACAGCTAGAAAATCAGTTCCTTGGTATTTTTGCAACCGCAAGTAAACCTTGCCAGCAGTAAAAAAGAGGGGAAAAGGTGAAGGGTTGAAACAGTAAAGCCTAGAAAATAATGAAATGTCAGCATTGCTATGCTGGTAGCAGAACCCTAGCAAACCGGCAAAGAGCAAAAACGATTGTGTTAAACAGCCAGGGACAGCAAATCTAAGAAAGGTATCTGGACCCTGGGACGCTACTCCATCACAAGCCATTCCCAGGAGGGTGCAGGAAGGCTTTTATTAGAAATTCGGAGAAGTCAAGAGCAATTCTTTCTTCCATTTCTCTCCTTAGAGCATTTATTATGGTTATCGTTCTAAATCTGCCTCTCTTTGTCTTGAGGAATTCTCCTGAATTTTATCCTAAGATAAAACCTTATGTGTACAATCTAAAAAAGACATCCAACAGATTCTTCACTGCACTTACCTTGCATATATACAGGTAGAATTTCATTCCAGCACTGCTTATGTGTAGTAGAAAGTGCTTACACAGCAAGCTATGATTTCCCTCCTCCTGCTTAGGAAAGCATCAGTATCACATGGTCGTGGCATCCCATCACATACCATGGACACTGTCTAATTGAAAACATGTGAAGCCAAATATCTGGTCATCAACCTCTAACTGAAATGGATTTGCAGAAAAATTTTCAACGATTTCAAATAAACAAATTGCGTTGATAGACAAGTTCTGAGCAGGAGGAAGAAAGTCTGAATTCATCCATTTTAAGCTGTGAATTAATCATAGCTTCAGAAACAGCTTCTGTCATGCCACAGGTTTGATGTCTCCCTCCCCAAATTTTACTCATACCTTCCCTTCCTTTCATCCTGATGATTAGAGCTTCCCTTGGGATGTCTGCTCCAAGACATGCATATCCAAACAACCACATTTATTCCAGTTTCTCACATATCCTCTCTCTCCCCTTCAGCCTAGAGCGCCAAAATGCTACTGCTTTAAAATGTTTCCATAAAGGTCTCTGTCACGATTTCAAATAAACAAATTGCGTTGATAGACAAGTTCTGAGCAGGAGGAAGAAAGTCTGAATTCATCCATTTTAAGCTGTGAATTAATCATAGCTTCAGAAACAGCTTCTGTCATGCCACAGGTTTGATGTCTCCCTCCCCAAATTTTACTCATACCTTCCCTTCCTTTCATCCTGATGATTAGAGCTTCCCTTGGGATGTCTGCTCCAAGACATGCATATCCAAACAACCACATTTATTCCAGTTTTCTCATATATCCTCTCTCTCCCCTTCAGCCTAGAGCTCCAAAATGCTACTGCTTTAAAATGTTTCCATGAAATGTCTCTGTCCAGCTGTCTCCTAGACAATTTACCCTCTTCCATGCCTTGCTCATCTCTTTCCAACCCTTTACTCAATATATCTTTTGTCCATCGTTTCATTAAAAAAAATTCTATCTGTCCTCATTATGTATTAACGGCTTCTGTGATGCTTATAGTCAGGTAATTTAAATTTTGCTCATCTTTGTTCTACTCTCTTCAGTGTTTTTAGGTAGATGATGGTTCATAGAAGTATGCAGTAATGTAAAAAAGAAAAAGTGAAATGAAACTACCAAATAAAGCTAAGAGTGAGGCTGAGACCTATTTGCAGATGTTCAATGAAGTCAAAAAGAAGCTGATTTGAGGGGATAAATTATTCATAGCTAATTATTTGCTCTTCTTTAATGCTAAATATCCTACATTTCAGCCTCCTGCAGGCAACTCAAGCAGTGATTCCTGAGTTTTTAACAGCAACAACCATGCAGAGTTTTTGAAGTGTTTTTGGTCCCTCCGGGTTGACAGGTGCTACATAAAAAGCAGACAGGATATTGTTATTAAGACTCTTGAGAGTTTGAAGCATAAAGTCCTGTAGAATGAGCTGAGATTGTATCTTCAAACCACACATATTACAGCTTCAATGTGCTCATAGGCTCCGGGCTGTTGTTTCGGCACAGGCTTGAGCAAAGAGCAGTGTGTCAGTGGCTCTGCCTCGGGGACTTGGTGACTCCAGCTCCGGCTGAATTGTAGTTCATCATCTGCCTCTGAGGCGCTGGGAGGAGACAAGATGAGAATGGATCATTTGTCTGCGCTGCATCGAGAGTTGCTGGTTCTCCTACGCACATGCTGACTTTGCTGTTTGCCCAAGGAGCAGCGGGTGGACTCAGGTTTCTGGTCTTTCTCCTTGCTTTCCACCCACCCTAGAGAAGGTGAAGTTTGGTCACAAAGTTCCATGTTCTCATATCAAATGCAAGATGCAGCTTGCCCAGTTAGACCTGCAAGATTTTTCTCCAACACATAGTTCAAATCTCGAACTGACCGTGCATGGTCCTGTTGGCTATGGATACTCTGCCCTTCAAGAAGTTGCTACCTCCTTGTTAGCCTGTAATTCATATTATTCCAAGTCTGGAATACAGCTATCGACTGCCGAACTAAACTGTTCATATGTAATATACATTATCCGTCCATTATAGTTGTAAATCCAATGTAAAGATTATAGTGGAGAAAGACTTGCTCTCCTTTCCTTTCTTTCCTTTCCTTCTTTCTTTTTTTCTTTTCCCCAAACTGGAGATGCTTGTGTTATTTAAATGAACTCAGACAGCCCAAGTCAGTCCTTTGACAACCTAAGCCCTTCGGTAGTCGGTTCTGGCTGGCACACAGCCACTCACTTCTGCACTTGCCCATAATGAAATCCATTCAAACGTATCAGCTCCCTGAGAATGATGTGCCTTGATCTAAGATTACCATGAAGGAACCTACAAAACAGGCAGCTACAAAAGCAAGAACTATTTATGTGCAACATTTTATTTGCATTGTAAAAGGCTTTTCCAACACACAATGAGATCCAAGTTGTCTGTGATATGTTTTAGGCTGGCTACTGGAGTGAGCTGTACATTTTGTATATGTATTTATATGTAGATATATATGTATATGCTGTTAGAAGGATATTAGCTCAGCAACTTCAGAGTCATATTAGGCTGTGAGAGCAAGTCAGTGTGTTTATACAGACACTGAATAGTATGTTAAAGGGCTTGTTTTTTGGAAATAAAAGCTTAATTTCATTATCATAATGGTGATAACATACAGATTTGAATGGTATTAGTTCCTGTTTACATTACTTATGGTGTTGGTCTAAGCTGCATTTCCCATCTAGACATAATTACTATTTTATTATTATTTTTTTCACAGTCAAGTGGAGCATTTTAGCACAGCTGAATTGCTGCGAGCCTTGGTGGAACAAATCTATTAGTGGTATGGCTTGAAACAATACACAAAAGAGCCCTGTGTGTGGTCTGCTCTACATGCTTTTCACTTCCTTATGTTAAACAATAAATCTCTGAGTCAGCTAGAACTCAGAGACTAACATCCAACGAGAGCCGCATTTTATCTTTTATTCATTGGCAGGAACATAGCTGTAGGAGGTATTCAAATCACACTTTTATTTAAACAAACACAGCTGGATCACAGCCTCTTAATATAGCAATTCTCTAATGAAAAATAACAACATAGTATTTATCTCTTTTCTTTTGTGCAGCTCTCAATTTGCTAAAATTAGGCAGACTTCAATCCCATACAAAATTGGCATGTTTTCATGACCAGAGCTCATAGCAACTAACTGCAAAATTATAATGGGAATGTAATTATAGTAGGGCATGTGAAATACGCATCCTTTTGCTGCTGTAAGCTATATGGGGTTATACAATTATGCTGTAATAACATCATTTATCTTAAAGAACTCAGACAGCTGATTTCATTTATTTAACTTGAGTTCTCCAGTTATGTGCTGTGTCAGGTTAACATTAATGTATTGCACAAAGTAATACGGTGCAAGAAGTCAGGGCTTCCCCAAGATGCATTGTTCCCTTATTTACACGAATTTATTTTCTTCTTTTAGTTTCATCTCTATCCCTGTGAGTGTCCGGAGACAACCAGCTTGAGTTTCTAGCTCTTTGGGAGCCTTGTAAAACATTTTTCTATCTTTGTGGCTGCACTGCTTGTTTCTTTCTGTGGTTGTGATTTGGGGCCAACAATTTCTAATTAACTGCAGAAGAATGTAAATAAATAAAATAGCTGAGTCACTGGGCCACATGCTGAGTAAGCGTTTGAAAATAATCACCTTGCCATTTATGTGGTGCAATAATCGATACTGGCCAAATTCTGCGCTCATCCTAGGCAAAACAATCGCCTTGAAACCAACAGGACTTTTGTAAGTCAGTCCTACCTTTGATCTCCTCAGGATTAAGTAGAATACCCAGAACACCGTATTTCCATGAGAGATGCAGTATTTAGGGATCATCATGAAGATTATTCCAGACATCTATAATGCACTGGGAGCAGTGGCTTAGAGAGAGTAGCTTTTCAGGAATGGGACAGGAACATGTGACACTAGAAAGATACCGATAAATGATCGGTAAATGATAGATGATAAATGGCTGCGAGGTGCTGTATTCCCACTCAGATATCCTGGGAAATTGTGTGACTCGGCACAGAAAGGATGTATGGGAAAGGGAGAATGTCGTCTGAGAAAAGCCTTCTCTTTGGGAGAGGGACTTTGATCGGATATCATGTATCGCTGTTAGCTATTTGTGTTTTATTATAATAAATAACAATAGTAATTACTATTGCTGTTCAATGGGACAATACAGGCACAAGCCATAATGAAGTTAATAACTCTGGAAGTATTCTACCATGCACTGGGACGTGTATTCCTCTCAAGTCCTGTTCCATTACTTGGGATCACAATGCCATCCTAACACTATGTTTCTTTGCCGCTTCCTCATCAAGTATTTTTATTAAATGGACACAGAGTGAAACGTTTTAATTTCAGTCTGAACTCTCCACATTCTTAGGATGTTAAATATGCCATGGTGGCCCAAGAAAATATGCTGTTATTGATGAAGGTAAGAAAAAGGTATACAAAAAAGATGTGGACAGGCTGGAGAGGGTCCAGAGAAGGGTCACAAAATTGATTGAAGGAGTGAGGAGCCTGCCATCTGAGGAAAGGCTGAGAGAACGGGGTTTGTTCAGCCTTGAGAAAAGAAGGCTTAGGGGAGACCTTATCACCATGTGGCAGTATTTAAAGCGTGGCTGCACAGAAGATGGAGACTCCCTTTTTACAAGGAGTCACATGGAAAAGATGAGGGGTAATGGGTACAAGTTACTCCTGGGGACATTCCGACTGGACACAAGAGAAAAATTTTTCATGATGAGAACACTCAGCCATTGGAATAATCTCCCCAGGGAAGTGGTGGATTCCCCAACATTGGATATGTCTAAGATTCAGCTGGACAGGGTGCTGGGCCATCTTGTCTAGACTGTGCTTTTGCCCAGAAAGGTTAGACCAGGTAATCCTTGAGGTTCCTTCCAACCTGGTATTCTATGATTCTATGAACTAACACTTCACAGCTCCCAAGCTTGGCTTTCCTCAGCAGCCATCAGTTCACTCTACACATGTAGCTCCTGATGTAGACGGGGCTAAACACACTCTCTGTTCATTTCAGAAAGCTGGTGTTTAGCACACTTGCTATAACGGATTTTGAAAAGCGTTCAGCCTGTTTAACACAACAGTCATATGGTTTGCAATACTGGAGGGTTGGCCAGAACGGATTTTGAAAAGCGTTCAGCCTGTTTAAAACAACAGTCATATGGTTTTCAATACTGGAGAGTTGGCCAGATAACGGATTTTGAAAAGCGTTCAGCCTGTTTAACACAACAGTCATATGGTTTGCAATACTGGAGGGTTGGCCAGACGTAAATGGATATGACACGCATTGTCAATAAAAAGTCATTTTACCACTAAACACACATCTGTAATTTTACGGACAGTCTTGGGGCCAAGTCCACATTTGGTCAAATGTATGGGGCATGGGTATCTCATGTGGGGATGAATTTTGACATTATTTTGGATTACAACCTCAATTTCCCAATAAAAAGATCAATTTTTTAAAAAATCAAATTTGTATCATGTATCTCAGTTTTTTGAACAAGATCATTTGTATTTGTACCTAACTTCTTGTGTTGCCTACTCTTATTTCTTGAGGTTATCTTTTTCTGCCACTGTAGATGTATCTATGACATAATATCTGAATCATGCTATCCTCCAGATGTTATTGGTCAATCTTCATTAAGTCTTATGAGTGTGAATAAGAATTGGAAGGCCAAAAAAAAAAAAAAAACCCACCCCAAACACTGACTGGTCTCTAATTGCCAAAATATAGCCCTAGAAAATAGAATTTTACTAATAGGCACCTTTGCTTTTTACTTTTTGCCATGAAATGCACAGTGTGTTCAAAGTGCAGCCAATGTTTCTATAATTGAATTTTCCTTAAATAAGTGTGGCTTCATAACATGCACTTTTCTTCTCTGTTTTTGAAATAGTTTGCTGGAGCTGAAGTTACACAACATGGCGTTACTGAGCGCCAAACATTTCTGTGTAAATGGTTGTTTAAGAAAGGCTTATTTCCAAAGGTACAGTTGCAGCTGGCTGTTATATGCCTGTGAGCAGATCTTTGAACCTTGGAAGCTAAAGCAAAAATATAGTGAAGAGTTACAAAAATATAGCGAAGAGTTCTTGAAAACTCATCTCAGGTAAGACAGAATTTGATCATACAACAGGCTATAAATTATAATATGGGGCCTCAAGATTGTATCAAATAGAAAGCTTAGAAAGACCCTGAAATATGAGGGGACCTCAGGAAATGTCACCAATACGTTGTACAGACTCCCAGTCAGCAAGCTATCATCTCACATTACAAAAGAAGCCATGGAGAAAGGCTGAATATTTTGCCTTTGTCCCAGAGAGCAGTTCTTGAAGGGAGAGAAGACCTTCCTCTTCAGTCAATGTGTGATTCCACTTTCCAAACAAAACGGGACTCTATCATTTTGAGTGTTTAAGTTTCTTATTTGTTTCCCATCTCTACAGCTCTCATGTCTCTCTAATAAGATATCTACCATTTATTGGTATCTTTGTGGTGTCACACATCACTGACATTCAGCTATCCCAGTTTTCGCTATTACTAATCCTGGAAAATTCAGCCAGGAGCCAACTGAGTGGAGTGAAACCTTGAGAACAAACGGAGCTTATGAAAGCAGCCTACGTTCCTGGAGATGTTTGAGAAGGCGTGGAATAGAAGAGTAGCTGCTGAACAAATACTCCCAGAAACACATTTGGCAAACACTACTACTCTTCCAGGGACTGTCCACCCCCAACTCAAAGTGAAAACCAAATAAATTAACCTTGGCGTTGTCCTTGAGGAACGAAGCTCAGTCAACATGATTTCTTTCTATGGATGCCTTGCAGATCATTGTAATGACAAGTAACTTGTCTGGGCACTGTGACAATTTGTGGATTTTGTCTATGGATGTGAAGTTTCACTGAACACAGCACTCATGAATGCAGATAAATTCCTTTTGGATCTAATTCCACTACGGTCCACCCCACTATTAGAGATGGGTGTCAAACATGAAGATGGGATAAAGCACTCAGCTGTTCCAGATGTTTATTCAAATCCATTTGAATAAATTAAGCCGAGGTGGAGCAGCCTCAGGAGAACACGCTCTCTCACAAGATGTTTGATACTTCCTGTTTCTGATTTTACAAAAAATAAATATTTCTAAATGATGTTTCAACTCTTGTGCTTCTATTCCTGATTAAAAACAGGACATGTGGCATTACACGGGGGAGCCAAATGAAATCAAGGGAAGGAAACTAACCCACTTCTTGATACTTCTCAAGCATCTTGGTTCAGGTTCTCGGAGAAGTGAGTGGTTCTTTCGTTATTCTGCGTAAGGCACCAACACAAGCAGAACTTCAAACATAAATGCAAACAACACTAACGGGGAACCAGTGCTGGTTTCGAAGCGCTGGCCTTCTGTGCAGCTGCTGCATTTTCAGCGATCAGGAGGAATGCCAGCACCGGACCCTGCTGATGTAATTTCACCGTTAGGGTGCAAAGCCCTGGATGGCCCTAGGAAAGAGATATTTTTGTGTGTGCTTATGAGAGAGTACCCAGAGTTTGCACTAAATGCAGACTGGAAAAAGCACAACTTTGTCCGTTTAGAAGCCTGTCCAAATGTGCATCCCGTGTATCCTTTCTTGTAGGGAGCTCTAGCCTGTCCATTAAATTTTATGGTGAAATTTGGATAGGGTGTCTTGCATGTTTCCCTTAATCACATGGTGCAGGAAGACCTCTTGTTTGCTCTTGTGGATGAACATAGAGTTCATCTGCCAGTACATCATCAGCAAACACAGCCTCGCTCTGTCTGTGCTCCAGTTTGTTCAAATTCCATGTGGCTGCCTCAACACAGCACCAAGCCCAATTTAGTCACTGGCAGGGCTTTCCCATTCAGGCTTGGCATGATGTTAACCAAGAGACTTTGACCACCTTGGAAAGTGGACAGATTGAGCTTGTGTCTGTCCACAGTATGTCATATAAGTCCCTGGAACCCCTGGAGTACTGGGGCCACTTCCACTTTGAACACACTTTTTGTAGACTTGCTTATTTTCTTAATGCATAGTATTCAGCTGCCTCCCCTCCTCCTTCCTTTCAGCAGCATCAGCACAAGGTTAATTTTGATATAAAGCCTGGGGCAACTTGTCAAAAAGTTTAAAATCAGATTTTTGATGTATTCTATCATCATGCAGAAGACATCAAATACATTTTATCAGCTGCTTTTGCTGAATTGTTAAACTATTAGCTGTGTTTTCCCTCCAAAAGTGAGTGGAATGGACTTACATGAGTACCTACAACAACATGGTATTTTTGCTTATGGCTTACACTTCTATTGAGTAGTGGTACCTTAGGTGGAGAATCTTATTGTGGTAGGCAAAGTTTTGAATGGGAGTGCTGAGGAAGTATCCCTCTAGGAGTAGCCACAGAGCTGATTCAAGGTGTAGGTTAAGTGATCAGCCCTTTCACACGGTTGCAGAATGCCTGAGCTGGTTCCTCCTGAGAAGTAGTAGAAGGTTTTTTCTAGCCTCGATAGGTATTTTGATTTTTTTTTTTTTTTTATATTTAGGTATTTTTTCTAGTCTCAACTCGATATTGCTGTTCCATATTTCACTGCCAAAAGCAGCAGTTAGAGTACCTTGTCCTGTTCCCATCCCTTTTCCTGCCCAACTTTGTCCCTAACTCCACATTAGGAAAAGGAATGGAGAAGAAAGGATCTGACTTCTGGGAAGTAGCATATATGTAGTATGTAGGTTAGTATCCCTGGTTAATTGCAGCGACTAATTAATAGTTAATTAATGGGAAAACTGGGTAAATACTGATTTTAAAAATACTTTTAGACACTTCTGCTTGAAATCACTTAAATCTCACTTTTGAAGATTCCTCCCTATAACCTTATTCATCTTCCACTAACAGCAAAATTCCATAAAACCCCATGTGGGGTAGAGAGCTTTTTATTTTAATAAACCTTTTCCAATTGATTTCTCCTGTGGGGTACTAGTCTGTGCAAAGCAAGGAGATAAAAAGAAAGCAAACAAGACATCAGTCAGTGAGACGAGCAGCACACACATACTGCTTAGTTCTCTCCCACACTACCAGCACCCAGGAGGCTTTACCCTCAAACACATGTTGAGTGCTACCTTATAGATCCAAACAGGCTGGAGCTCTATGGACTTCCCTTTGAGGGAGATACAAAGAAAAAGTGGGGCAGGGAGCTGCTTCTTTCCCTTCTTCCTCTGTATCCTAGATCTCATTTAGCATAATAAAAATCAAAGACGACTATAGAGACAAAATACTTGCGTTGTTTTCCAAAGTCTACTAATCTTTAAATGTTGCCTTCGATACAGGAAAATGTTTGTTCAGAATATTACCTTTTCACTCAACCACTTTGCTGCCTCATTTACTGACAATAAATAAGATTAAGAATATATATTGTTTCTACTTTCCAATTAGATGTGCTGAACTACACAGCTATGGAAAAGGAGCCCGGGGTTCAATTCCAGAAGGCACTTCATTAACAAAAATGACATATAACCCCCCTACACACTTGGCAGCAACCTGAAAAGGGTTAATGAAGGACCTATTTGCCTCCCCCATCTGTGAAAAAGTGCCAATCAAAAAACAGCTGCTATAAAAGGCTGCAGCCCAGCAGGAAGAGGAGTAGTAGGTGGAGAGGTGTTGGAGAAGCAAGCTGTAGGAGGTGAGCCTGCCAAGGAGGGCTGGTGGAGCTGGGAGGGGTAGGAAGGCTTGGTCCTTTGCTTCTTCAATGCTGGCTTGGAAGCTGGAGGAGGAGGTGGGTGTTGAGTCCCTGGTTTCCTGGGACCAGAGATGCCTGGAAGGGGGTTGAACTTTCAGGTTTGGGAATCCTGTATGTTTGGCCCTGAAGATGGATGTGTGATCTTCCAGGTCTTGGGGAGGGATTCTGATGTGAACTGCTCATGTGGGGAGGTGGGAAAGTTGAGTGGACTCGAAAGAGCTTCCCCAGATATCTTTCTGCCCTCAGTGAAAAGAAAATGGAATAAATGCTGTTAAATACCACCCCCCCAACATAAAAAAGAAGTTTCATTAAAAAAAACACCTGGACTCTCCTGTTGTACTTTTATCACTCTATGCTCGTAACACAGAACTCTTACTTGCTTCTCAGTAATCCCATTTTTACTACTATATTTTGTGTATGTTTGTGCTGTTGCTTTCTATGAATGTGCTGCAAATGACTTGGAGGAAAAAAAAGTGTTCCCTGGGTCAGGTTTCAAGCTTGGTAACTCTCCTGTTCTGTCCATCCCCAGATGTGGCAGAGACCAAATATAAACTTGCTGGATGCTACTGGAGAGGAGAGAGGAGTATGGTCTAGGTACAATCTTATGTTTCCTGCAAGACTTCTTTCCTCTGTGACATTACTTAGTTACTTCAGCCTTTACAATCTGTCTAGGGGGGACTCTACCCCTGTGGGTGTTGGTAAGTACAGGTGTGATCCTGGGATCTCATTAAATTTAAAAAGCAGGTCTAGGGGGAAAAAAGGTCATTTAAATTAATATTAGCACAAAAGTGTGCACTGGAGCTGGGAATGGAAAAGCTTAAGGGAGTTGGAAAATGCCTTCAGCAAAATAAGATGTGATAGAAACGATGTGTCAGCTATCAGACATTGACTAGGAGCTGAAAATGGCAGTAGGAATACATTAATAAAACTTGAAAACAACAGCTTAAGGTGTTTGGTAGCTTGTTTCCTTCATATCTGTTGAAGAGATGGAAAGATGATATGAGCGAATAGGGAGTATTCCCCAAACTTGCTTATGTCATTCTTCAACAAATCTGGTGTGGACTTTGTCAGTGATCTTTTTCTCAAGTGCTTAATTGTGTTCTCATTAGCTTTATCTGTAAAATAGAAAGTGCAAGAAAGAGCATGAGCCAAATGGCAGATCCCTAGGTACATTCATCGGTAAGCTTCACTTGTGTAATTACGATTAAGCTTCCTGCATGTGACAGCAGTGGGCTGGATATTGTAGCTGTCTGCTGACCTGGTAAAAGCCAGGTAGCTCCCCTGCTTGTATGAAGGATGAACCTGTTGAGATTGGAATGGGGGAAGGACTCCCTAGTGCTTCCTGCTGTTGTCCAAAGTCTTCTGCTACAGGGAGTTGTGCTTGTTACATTTTAGTATTCCCATCTCAAATATAATTGTTGGTATAGATTCTTTAATTTCATCTGTTCTGCATTGTTTTGGTGTCTCTTTGGTAGTGTGAGGCAAGGCTTCCGCCTTGTGTGGGGTCCTTGCCTGTGACAACCATCCCTGTGCCAGGCTTGCCGGAGGCACTCGGTGGTCTCCAAGGTCTGTGCTCAGGAACTTGGAGTGCCTGCAACCTGCCTTTGTTAGTGTGCCTCTATGGAAAGAGAAACTTGCTGGAGGCCGTATTCCTGGAGGAAACGGGCTGTCTTGGGCAAAGCAAGGATTTATTCTTGAAGAAGAGTGACTCCATCTTATGACTTGAAATTGGGATTCTTGCTTCCTATGAAAGCCATGTTTCTCTCTGGTGTTCACGAAGAGACAGGTTTAGAGTTTGCTAATGAAGATGCAATAGCAAACCTTGTTGTAGGAATAACTACGTCTGGTATGCAAAGTTATCGCTGCTGTACTGAGTTTCCTCTGAGCTCTGTTACATATGAAGGCTTTCCTTGGCTCCTCTCTTCCCAGTCAGCTCAGCAGGCTTTAGTACCCTTTCATGGGTCTGCAATAGTTCACATTATTGAACACGGAGTATTGATGACACGTGTCCTTTTTGTGAAGACTGCATGATGTATTAACAGTGACGGCAGCTCACAAACTGCTTTATCTGAACTCCTGCTTCCACTCTCACCCTGCCGTTTTGCCAGGTCAGGGACTCCAGCCATCACATTTCCTCTACTCTTTTCAGTATTCCATGCATCCTCTCCCAACAGTTGTTCAAAACTCTGCTTAACAACTTGCTCTGACCTCCCTGCAGCCTCCCTTGCTTCACCTTCCTGCCGAGAGAGGAGAACAGACTGTGTGATGATGAGCAGGGGTGGCCTTGGGATGCAGGATCGGTGCCGTGTGGTCCTTGCGTTCAGCCTGGCCCTGTGCTGGCCACTTGGCTGCCTGGAGAAGGGGTGGCTTCCCCTGCTGAATAGTTGGTTGACAGTAAAATAAGCCAGCCTGGATTTCAAAAGCCGCTCCTCATCAATTTCTCCTGTTCCACAATGTATAGAATGATAGTTCATTTAATCTAGTTGGTATTATTGAAGAAAGTTAATCTGTCTGCACCATGCACAGCTTAAAATTGAACCCTGTGTGTCATCTTTAACAACATTGGTGGTCCTTTGTAGAGCTTGATGTTCTACTTGGGCACTTATCTGTATACTGAAATTGGGAACCTTGCACATCCCATTGCACGAGACCAGAGTTGTTGAGCTGCATACTCAGGTGCACACTGGGACCAATCTATTCATGGAGTGTTGGTGGTTTCCCTATTGAGATTCCAGGATGCTACTTAATACGACTTGGCTCTGTAAGGTTTTAGATCTTAGGTTGTGCCCTGTTTACAACAGCTTTACAATGCTACCTGTGCGGGGGTTATTTTCTTGCAGTCAGAAGACCTGGAAGTTTCTGAAGTGGAAGCTAAGACAAGTGTGACTCCAGAAGCAGGGGGTGAATATGTGGTAGAAATAGTGCCTGTGACTTAATGGATGCTGACTTACTCCATGGGGGGACCACCATGGTGTTGGCTTCCAATGAATGAGAGTCCCGAGGGTTACTGCTAGCTGCTGCGCCAGCCATTCTCAGGAGCTGCTCTAGAAAGTAGCTTCATTATTCTGTGTTTGTCATGTCTGCACCTCCATCTCTTCAGCTGCTTGGGAAATATTCTTGGGCAAGATATGCTTGACAGGTGGGGAAAAAATCAAGCAAAGCAAAATGTTGGCCTCTTTCAAAGACAGAAATGTTACCACGTTGGCTGGGGCTCTCATGTTGCCATCTTAGCCATATAGAAAAATGGCGTGGAAAGGAAAGCTTGAGTGTAGTCAGGAGATTCTCACAATCCTGTTTTTGTGTTATTTGTGTTTGCGACAGTATCAGCTTTTTCCACATAAATATCCGGAAGGCAAAATTTCTTTTTTTTTCTGCAAAAGCTCCAATAAACAATCACTTGGTGCCTGCTCTGCAAACTGACCCTCTTCCTGAGATAGAAATGTGAGGGCTTTGCTTGTTGTCAATGAGCCTGTCATGGTTTTCAACATGTTACTTTGCAAGAAATTCATTTCCAGTGATCAGCTTATAAACCTGCCATAAGGAAGTGTGTTTTCACACTAGTCTAGTGTACTTCTTGTTTTCAAACTCTCAGGGACGTAGAAATACACCAGATTTTTGGCAACACATGGTTTAAAAATCAGCACCAACGTATCTATTGAACATCTCAAATGGGTAAAGGAAAGGGCAGGTTTCATCAGGGGTCAGTAAACAACGAACATCTGCCTTGCCAATCTTTTCTTTTCCTACAGTTTTGTGCAGTCCCAAAAATCCTTCAGACATATGTTGAACAGAGTTTCAAAGCACCCAAGCCTCCTGCTTCTGCTGATATTTTGGCCGGTGCTTAACCTTATGTAGTTCAGTCAGGGTTTTTCTGACTGCATCTGAATCAGACTGGGTGGATTTGGCTAATGTTTCGGGCTGGGGAATTGAGGTTTCTGATTTCCAGCAGGTAAGATGTAGTATGGGCAGAAGCTCTCTAAGCCTCTTGTGCAGTTACCCAGGAAAAACAGATGAGTGAAGTATTAACTGGTGTTCTTCACCCCTCTTTGTCAGATCTTGGCATGTGACGCTTGGCGTTAATGCGCTTATTATAGTACGTTCCTGCCCAGTGCAATCTGCCCCAATTGGCCATAATAAATAGTTCCACAATGGTCTTCAGCCAAGTAACTGTTTGACCTAATGATGCATCTTACACTCTGCCTTGAAGCTCAGCAATGCCGTGCTGCGTAGGACACAACAGCGTTCTCTGAAGGTCGAGCTGAGCTGGTCTGCCAGCAAGGAGCAGCCATCTGGTGACCCCTTTCTTCAAGCATCAGCCTTCGTTCCATAAACACGCAGCCGATGGATTGCCAACAGATGCATTTAATTCTTGAGCCTGGGCGTCGCGATGGTGTGCAGGGAGAGATGTGATCCATAACAAAGCTCTGCTCCGGCCCGTGTGAGGCTTTATCGATAGACTGATGCCCAGCAGCGAACAGCAGGTCAGCTCGCAGATCACGAGGAGTAACTTACTCACGTCGCTCCGCTCCCTCAAAGCGTTGACAAACTGAAGCTTGTGAGTAATCTTCAGGGAGAGTCACAAGCAGAATCATTGCAACTACCCAATGTGGATGTGCTTTGCTTCTAGTCTCTAAAACCCAGAAGGCTACAATCTTCTGGCCCAAGTTCACAGGCAGAAAATGAAAGGAGCCAAAACCAGTATTGGAGCAATTGAGACTTAAGCACTGTCCCAAGAGCATTTTTGGTAGCGTGGAGGTGTATGCCATTCTCTTCCATCCCTGCTTAATTTCCTGAAACATTAAGTAGTGGAAATACTGATGCTGATCTAGGACGAAGGTGTCCAATAAGGACTAAGCAGAAATTCATCGTCCTGTTCACCTTCATTAGATCTTCTGTGTCGTAAAGTATTAGTTTGTCCATGTCTGAATTGAAAGATGGCTCTCTAGCTTAAATGAAAGGGAAAAAAGAAAACAAAAAAAAATTTAAATCCCTTTGTCTATTTTTAATTAGGATCAGAATCAGGTGGGAGAGAGTGTGGTGATGCACTGCCTTTCATCCTCCACTAAGTAACTTGTCCAAAATACTGTAGAAATATAACTACAGTTTTGTTACTGATGTTTCTCACCTACTCTGCATGGTTTTTTAGGGACCTGTATGTTGTAGTAGGGCCATAGGTTTATGCTTTTTAGATCTATATGTTGCTCCAAATACTACTGGAAAAAACATTTCTGATTTTGTCTTTGAAATGGAAAGAGAATTAGAAATGTTATAGATGCAGCCAGGTAGGATGGCTGATAAGATACTGGTGAGGGGAGGGAAGCACCAAGCTGAATTTTTTCCCTCAAAAATGCAACTCTGTCAGAACTGAAAAATTCCTCAAAGAAAACTGATTTTAGGGAAATTTCATTTATTTGTATATTCCCTTTCATGAAGGGAGAAGGAATATTCTAGCAATGTCCAAGTGTTCCATTTGGACGCTTAATTTTAAGCATTTTAATTTTCAAAGGGCCTCTTAATTTGATACTTATGCAATGAACTTTAAATTATAAATGGACAACCTCCTGGAAAATTTGGTCTATTTTTGAAAGTATTGGAGAACACAAATTTTGGGGCTTAGCCTTTACTCTGAATAAATGAAACAAGTAATGAAATACTTCATGAAGCATAGTATCTCCCTTCGTGCTCTTCTGATAATGAAGTGTTATTCAGAGTTTCTCTTTATGGTAGAACGGGTCTTGTAACGATTTAAGCCTGGTGAAAAAGATTACTTTTATTCTTTACTGTTAGAGAAGTATTTGTTTACATTTAGCTTCTACCATAACACATTCAGCTTTCATAAAGAAACCTTTCTGATGTGTAGTGACATCTCCACAGCAGTCACAGGGCTGAATGTGTAATAACTGACAGTGTCTAGAAGATTTTTGCCCCTGCTTGCTTGCTAACAGAATTTTCTCACAAACTAGACAAAGAATCGTATACCCTCTGAGCAGGAAATCGTTGGATTTATTCAGCAAATGAGTCAGCAAAAAATGCAAAGACATTGACCTACTTATAACCTGAGTTTTGCTAACCTTATTGTGATCAGAAACTAAAATAGCATTTCTTACTCCTGTGTTCTGGACCAAAACAGTTATCCTGCAACAGTAGCTGGTTATGTCTGACAGTGGATAATGTTCAAAGTCTTGCATGAAAGCAAGTGTTAGGTGCTCAAAATGAGTCCAAGCTCTTTGAATCTTCTTAAGCCTCAGTACTACATAAAAATCCGTAACACATATGGATTCAGAACCTGGGTAAGAGTAAAAAGGATGGCAAAACGTGGATTTTTCTTTCATACCGATGCCTTTCTCCGAATAAAGGTCTCTCCTTGGCCACACACAAGTGCAAGTCTTTCTCAGATGCCATCATGCAGCAGTGATATGCAGAGCTATTGCAGTTCCCAAGTTCCCATCCTCTGCTATTAACCCTTGATGTCTGCCTGCAGAGTTAGAGACATTGTGTATTTTGATTAATCCTGGTACAGTGGGACAGCGAACAGGGCTGTAGGAGGTGATTTCTCCATGCGTGTGAATCTGGCTTTTCTTCCTCGGTTATTTGCAACGCAGAGACAAGACTAGAGGTAGACAGGCCGATAACACAATGTTTTTAGCAGGTCTGTAATACAGCCTTCACCACAACTGAGATCCAGCTGAACTTTGTCAGCAGAAAGCCAGACAGACTTATTCAGGAATAGTCACCTACTCCTGGGGATGTTGTGTGGTACCACCCACAGCCCTTGAGTTGCAGGACATGAGCACAGCGACCTTATGTTGTGCTCTTGTTGGATGATCATACAAGGATGTGATGGTGCTGAGCTGAATGACCTTTTCACAGCTGTCTTGCTCCATACCAAGGCTTTGTTATTACTGATTGCAAGGGATGACGTTGTACTTACAGGGTCAAAAGTTTAAGTATCCACTGTATAATTCTTGTAGTACTGTAGTGAGGCAGGCTTGCATTAATACCGCCTCATCTTGGAAGCCTTCAAAGCCTGTCAGTGTGGCTGATGGTGTTTGGCACTTAGATATGACAGTGAATGGTAATTTGCAAGTGTCTCGAATGGACAGAAAATAGTTTTCATTATTTTTACTTGATTTGGAGTGGTGTCAAGCACCCTGTAAGAGCTCAGATATTACTTGGGCTCTGGTGTTCCCGAACAGGTGGCTGTGGGTGGTACAGCATGTCCCGTCCTTGGTGCGGGTCTTGAGAGGTTGGGTTCAATTCCTGGACTAAGCACTGGTCTGGGTGACCTTGGGCAGAGGAAGCAGCTTGTTTATTGCCTCTTGCAAAATGCTGTGCGAGTTACGGATGGAAATGTTATATAGAGGGAAGGTATGACTCTTGTGTTGACGGGCGTTGGGGAAACATGGGTTGCACAAGAACAAGTGGGTGTAACAAATAAGGAAGAGGAGCAGGAAAGTGGTGGAGAAGGTAGGAACAGGTAGTTGCTCTGCTCTTCTGTTGTGGGACCTGTGTGAGGATGTCTGGGTGCCGATGTACTCATGCCCTTGGCACCAGGACTTCTGACAAATCAGCCAGTCTACTCTCGTGTTGGCTTTTGCTGCTTCTCTCTGCAGACCAAATGATGTACTTTTCCTTTGAAGAAGCTGTAATTACAGAAGAGCCTCGCAGCACTTTCCTGTGGTGCTAATGGATATATCAGCACTTCCATAAAGTCCCTTGTGAGGGATTTACAGCTCTGCCATTAATATTAGCCACACAGTGGGTGTATAAGCTGCTTGCCCAAAAGTATTAAAAAAGAGTTTAAACCAGCATGGAAAATTTTAGTAGGCCTTGTCTAGAAGCAAACTTGCACTGATTTGATAAAGAGTGATTTTAACCTAGTTTGGTTAGAGTATTTCTAATTTGTATGTACTTGCTCGTATCTGGCTTGAGGGTGACCTATTTCAGCCTATTCTGACTTTAACAAGATAGAGACTATCCAGAAATTCTGTAAGGATTCCCTCTTTGTGGAAAACATCCCTTGTGCTGAACAGATCTGATATCTACTGGGTTAAATACATCAAGCTTTTCGTCATACAAATGAGGGGCAGTACACAGAACCAGCAAGTATTTAGTCAAACTCGTTTTGAACGTCACTATAGCTAAAATGCTATAGATTGTGTGCAGCCACAGCCTAAAACTGAAGATGGGAGAAATATTGAGACTACAGCTATGTTGTTACTATCCCAGTGTTAAAACTGGGAGGAAATATCAGAACCTCTCAGCTCAGTTTAACACAGAACACCACACATATCCTTTTATCCTCTCCCACCTACTTCATTACATTGGGTAGGCATAAGAAAACATTTGTCGTCTTTTTCCGTGAGTTAACAATGACGCGTGCACTTGCTGAAATAAACAAAAGCTTTGAATGTCAGAGGTAAAGCTGAAGGCTTTTTCCGATGGATGATCTTCAGCATCAGGAATTCATGGTTCAAAAGGCACTTTCCTCTGGTAATGGAATCCGAGGCGGTGTTAATATGTATGGCTTTTCGCATTCTGAGAAAATCCTCCTGGAAGGAGGGGGAGGAAGAAGGAGGACAGTTCTCTAGTGTGAAGATCTCCCTACAAGTAAGGAATATGAAGCAATACAGGAGGTCTTGTACTGTCAGCAAAGCAAGACTCCTTAAAAATCAAGTCAGATCCTGGGATGTCTGCGGGGTGGTAGACTGGGCACTTTACCAGTTTTATTTTTACTTTATATGCTTTGCAATCCCTTTGCTTAGTTGTGGCTTTAGAGTGGAATTGCTTCTGCGCAAGACCCATCTCTTCTCCGCTCCTGTAATGCACGCTGCAATGGGCTCCACTGGTGACTTTGCTCATCAATAATATTAATACTTACTACTACAGCTACTGCCATCACTTAGGCCGATTATAAAATGGAGAAGAACTTTCTAAGAGAGCCTACCAGAGCCTCTTGATCAGATCTTAATCAAGACTCAGTGTAATTTGTGTGGGGTTTTTTCTTCTCTTTCCTGTTTCTGAAGATGATCTAAGTTAGGAATTTAAGAAAACGGAGAACAAGCAGCTGTATGTCTAAACCTTTTTTGTGGGTTATGTGTTTATGCTGAAAACTGGAGTGCATGAGTCCACATTTAACAATTTTTTTAGCCTATAAAGGTGTATCTTCCTCCTGAATGTAAGGATTTTTCTTAGTTTAACAGCAAAAAATATTGAAGTTTTCTGTTAGGATGGTGAATGTCCTTGAGAATTTCTGTACCTCCCATGAGCTATAGCTGTAGCCATTGTCTTCCAAAGAAGCTCCTCTTGGTGATAAAGCAATGGTGTTAATGAACAGCTGGAAGAGTGTTTTCCCCGCTGTTCTCTTTAATATGGCAGAAATGTTGCAATGAAAACTGAAATGGCACTTGGACACAGAATTTGTGGAAGTGGCTTGATGCTACAACTTCGGAACAACTTTGAAATTTCATAGCACTGCTGCTCACACTACCATTACAATAAATATTGGCAGGTTTCAGTGTGGTGTAAAATATAATAGTACTAGCATCTACATGAGTCAGTATATGGGAGCTAGTAACTTCTGAAAGGGAGGTACTGAATAATGTAACTAAATAGCAGAAATAATTGCATGTGAGCTCCCAAAGTTGGTCCGAAGGACTAGAGAGGAGAAACTTTATCCTCCTGCTACCAGATCCCAGATAAAAAAGATGGAGGATGTGTTGAACCCTCGTGACTACATCCCAGCCATTTGACTACATCAGTCTTCAAAGGAAGATGTCCATTTGCTCAGAAGGCAGCAGCCAGTGCACAGCAAGCTTCCAAAAAGTCTTCTACGAATTTTATGTGCATCTTGTGCTCTGTGTGTGGAAGCCCTTTCCATGCCCATGAAAATAATCCTGGCATTTCAGCTACATCTTGTCAGGCGAAGTGGTGGCAATCCCCATGGAGTTTGCTTCTGTAAGACTAGGGCTGGGAGTGCTGCTTGGTTGAGTTCACACAACTTAATATACAGGAGGATGTTTCTGAAAATTCAGGAAGTCTAACATTTTAGTTATAATTGAATAATATGTCAGACTTGTTAGACACTCAATCCATTCCATCAGAATTAATAACTGATTCAGCCTGGGACATGATGAATGTCCATGTCAAAGTCTAATCATATCTGGCTTTTGTTCCAGCATATTCCAGAGACAAAACATTCTTTTATGACTCTCCTAGTCTATGCATTTTTAAAAACAAAGAATAAAAAGTCTTGGCAGCAATCCAGTCACTAGAATGATATTCATTCCAGGAATATTTTTAAGGCCATTGCTGGCTGTTCATCGTCCTGCTATTCTTCAGTTGCTTGTTCCTCTCTTTATAATTGAGACAACCTTTTCTTAAATTTTATTTGAAAATTATATGTGGCTTCAACTTGCTTTAAGAAGACCTAAATTCTAATGATAAAAGCTATTTACCTGTATTTATTCACAAGTCATCGTAGTTCTTTAAACTTCACAACGCAAGTTTGAAGTAGGTTGTAATGTCAGAGTATGATTATGTATTTCCATCTTCATACCTTATGAAGTACTCGGATGATCTGCTACAACTTGCATTTCTATAGAGAAAAACTTTATCATGTGGTGAGCTCTAGAACTGGCAAAGAATCACATTTTTCTGATGTTACTGAAGGCTGAGTAACCGGTCATTTGCCTGCCCTGCCTGTGCTTGGAGATGCAATGCCAAGCTATTGGAGCAACTGCAGCATAAGGTACCCTGAAATGTCTCAGAAATAACTTCAAAGGTAGTATGTGTACTCATGCTAGACATACCCAGGGTTCACGACTTGCAGGATCTGGCCTACAGCAAAAGAGGAGTCCAAAAGAATCCATCTACTTTGAAGATATTAGGATTTACAGAAAACCCGTGCAGTTACTTTCAGTCATAAAATTCATGACATTTGAATAACAGCGCTTGGAGAAAGAGGTTGGTCTTCACAAAATGTGCAATCCTTGAAGTTGTTTTGATTATCGATTGCTGGATTATGGCATTTGCAACAACTCAGAAATCTTGAAATGTTTTCAAGTAGCCTTTTCATTTTTATACAGAGGTTGCAGAGGTGCTTGTTCAGCAGGATATGACGATGAACTCTGCATCCAGATATATAAATACCTGACTAGGCTTTTAGTTTTTCCATCATAACAGTTGCTTCAATCACCACCCTTCTACGGGACAAGGTATTTTGACTTTTGGTTTTATAAAGACAAAAATGCATTGGAGATCATCAGTGTTTGGAACAAATTTTGATAAGAACAAAACCTTAATATTAATGTTATCGTATGCAAACTGGCAGGAATCAAATACTTATACCTGTTCTGACATTGAATGTCACTTTGTTAAAGGAACAATTCCAAGGTGACAGCTTGTAAACTTGCAGGTTATTTTAGGGCAGAAAGGGTCAATATAATGTAACCCTGCTTTGTGGGTCATAGAAATTTAGCCATTCCTTTTGGATGTAAGCCCAAAGAGAAAATCTGTCTGACATGTCAGTATTCTTACTCTCTTCAAGTGATTTTTCTTCTTATAAAAAATAATAGGTTTTTGCTTCAGGAGTACTGCATCATTTTACAATTATGTCCAGTCCAAAGACAATTCTGATTTTAATTGATGCATTCCAATACTGAAAAATAAGTACAGTGACTAATTTTGATATCTGAACAGCTTATCTAGGAAAGGGATAGATTTTCTCATCACTTGTAGGATTCAAGTCAAGATTTGATATCATTTCAGCTCGGTAGGAAGGTGGGAGTGCAGATAATGGAGTAACATAGGAAAATTCTGTGGCACGGGTTATGGAGGAGGATCTGACTAGATGCACAAATGATCCCTCCTGGCCTTCAGACTGCTGAATTGCTTCATGCATGTTAACCATAGTTTACAGT